>NC_080432.1:14450571-14478071 GCF_028018845.1 Melospiza georgiana | reverse complement strand
ACTTTGCCTGTTTTAAACCCATAACAGTAGGAAAACTAAAAGGATCCATTCATTTTATTGGGCCCCAGATATGGATGCATAATGTAGTCCTGGAGCTTAAAGAAAAGGTTCTATATTAATGCTCAAATTTCCCTTCATGTGCAGAACTTTATTATTCAGGGGGGAAAAGTGTTGCTGGTACCAATCTCACTCCGGTGCCTGTTCACAGACCATAAACAACAACACCTATTCCTGCTTTCCATGCACAGTGCAGGGATTAAAACTGTTATTTAAAATCCAGGAACAGAGAAAGGAACGTTATGCACAGCCTCATTCCCTTGCATGGATGGGGGAATCAGGGTGGGAGACACAGGCACTCCACAAGCACAGAACCCTCGTGGCTGTTAAAGATGCTGCTCCTTCTCACAGATAAATATCTGGCAAGCGAAGAAAACTCACAAGCAGGTGTCTCAATGCTGGAAATTCTTATGGAAAATGCTGCTTGCTAGGTGTGTGCTTTGACTTGCTGTGGGAGGGGAACACTGCAGTGCATGGAAAACAAACCCCTGCCCCTCCTTGAGGGCTCACCTGCAATCCCACTCACTCCAGGTTTTTCTGCTTTGTGCTCTGGAGCAGACTAAGATCAGCCAGAGTGTGGAAAGGTAAATCCACACAGGAAATCTAACCCCACACTGCACAGTGCTGCTTCTTGGCTGCTTTCTCTTTGCTGGATTTTCAGGGGGCAGAGCAAAGACACATCTGTGGATGATGCCAAAAAAACCTTTTAGGGAGCAAGGGGAACACCCCAGACCAGATTTCAGCTGACATTAGACTCCTCTTGATCCATCACCTGCACTGTTATTCAGATATCCTTATTGTGAAACAGAAAAGCAGGTAGAATTAAATATCACAAAGAAATTTTCTCATTGATTAACACTTCCTTGCTTTCCCTGCACTTTTAATAAAATAAACCTTTTCTCACTATTTGTGCAACATGAATCTAATTCTGCAAGCCAGTTTTCAAGTGTATTTGACCACTCATAGAAATCATGTGGCTCTGTTTTCCTTTCTTGGATGGAATTACTCTGCAGAGCATAATGAATTAATAAAAAAATAATGACCATGCAGTAGAAAATGTTTTGTTTGAATATAAATAACTTGTTAACAAGCACATACAGGTGTGCATAAGAAAAATACATTTTCCTGAAGGAGAAGCAGCCAAACAAAGAATAGGAAGAAACCAAAACAGCACTGGAGAGTTTTTGCATTATTAGACCAACCCTGTTTGTTTATGTCTTTTATTATCAACAGAAATGGCACTTCTGTGTCCTCTGGTCAGAGAACAAAATAAAGGATGCCCTAAGTTTGAAATCTGAGTGAAATTGAATGGATTGATCATGGGATAGCAAACCATTGTGTCACCACTCCAACCCCAAATCTGGCTGACTGTAACAATAAAAAGTGCTAAATTTTGTAACTGATTGCCTCTATGTTCACAATAATCCAAACTTTGCAAAGCTTTAGGTATTCTACAAAGGCTAAGTATGACTTACTAATAGGTGAATCATGTACCCTGAGAAATCTTCCCCTGAAATACGCTTGCTCCATGGCTAAACACAAAACTTTCCATTTTCCCTTTCAGAGATCTGAATTCCATAGGCACAAAATTAAGAATTGAGGGAGGGTGGACGTACGCCTGGGATGAATTTCCATAGCTAAACAAAGAAAAAGAAATATCCCATTAATTCCATTTCCCAGATGTCACATTTTCTCCTGGCTATGCTTGGGCTGTTCTGCTCTGGTTCTGAGCTTTTGGGGAAAGGAATGTGCAATGCCAAACACAGGCTGGGCTTTTTTAGAAAGAGACAAAGGTTGATGTTTTCAAATCAAGGTGCCTTAAGTACAGATCTAGAAAGTGCATTCTCAACTTGGTGTCCCTTACAAATATCAATCATCTGCCAATTCTTGGGCATCTCAGAGTTCAGCATTTTTCAAACCAAGTCACTCCATCCAAGTATGGATTTTCCAGCTAAATTTCAAGCATTGAAGTTTGAAAGAGAGCTGGACTGTATTTAACTAGCTGGAAGCACATCTAACTGGGAACATGTTGTCTGTTCAACCACAGAAGTTGCAAAACAAAAGGAAGCCAAGAATCTGAGAAAAAGTAACATAAATAATTTTCAACTACAGCCATGCAACTGCTGTCGAATGACAATTTTCTTGAGAAAGAAAAAAAGGTAGATCAAGAGATGCAAGATATGAATTCAGCTAAAAGTAAGGCAGAATGCATGAGAAGCAAACACCACATTCCTATTCCTCGTGATCCCATTTGTGTGTGAACCACACAATAGAGGGGAAGGAACAATAAGAGAGACCCTTCACATATTCTTACTCATCAGAAAGCTTTTGTATGTGACTGAGGAGCAGAACATAATTATATATAATTAAGTATAACTAGTATCCTAGCTTTTAAGTACAACTAGTAATATCACAAATTGCTAAGATTCCACCAGGAAGAGGAGAAAAAAATAGTGACTAGACAGACTGTGTCTGATAGTTTGAAAAAATGCACTGTGCACAGTGAAGTGTTCATTTTTTTTATCACTAGTTCCACAAATATTTTCAACAAAATGACTAAATATTGCAGAATTTTAATATAAACAAAGATTCCTAAGATTGATTATCAGTGCTGTTTTAGAAACCAGCACAGTAGCACCAACTTCATTTAACAGAAGCACGTTTCAGGATCACAAATGAAAGGAAAACCAAGCCATTGCTGTTTCAAATAGCTTTAGGTGCCTCAAAACCTAATCATATAGATATAGGCAAAGGGCTAAAAAATATAACAAATTTCAGAAACAGGGAAGATGTACGTTACCAGAGCTGACACTTAATTTTAATTGATAATTGAGAAGTTGCCTGAAATTTCACAACTTTGGTTCAGAAAAGTCAAAACATTTTATCTCAAGCTCAGGCAATGGTTTGCTTTGGATAACATTCTAATTAGTTTACAGCAGTGAGAAGCTCTTAGGTGAAGAAGCTGCTCAGGGGTTTCAGCACAATCCCCAGCAATAACAACACTGCTAAGAGCAAGAGGATGGAGCTGAACTCCATGGCAGCATGCACTGAAACACAAGTCAGAGGTAAATTCCACTTCAAATTAACAAGGACCACAGCAAAACAAAGGGAGTGTGACAGACTGGAAAGGATGGAGCAAAAAATCCACAGAAAAAACACCCAAAATTCTAAAAATGGAAGCTATTTAAAGCTCAGAATGAATAGCAATAAATTCTCTATTAACAACACTGCACAAAAAGTAAATAATCATCTGATGTACCAAACCTGAAGACAAATAGAAAGACAGAAGCAGCCACACTAAAGTGTGATACAAAATTATTTAAAATATCATCCAAATGCACAGTGTTAAGCTGATACTCAAGAAAAAACTTAACTAGAAGGAAAATAGAAGTGAGGAGGTTACTCATTAGATCTGATTTGTTATTAAGATCACAAGGTGTCACATATACAACTGAAATTTTGGGAGCAAATTTATGGATAGTCACTGCTCCAAAGCCATGCAAAAGCCAACAAGAGAGGCCAGGCTCTAGCACTGGAAATCCAGCTGAGCTCCTTGGAGTTTCACCAGGCAAGGCACAGAGGCTACTTTGGTTTACCTAAAAAGTGCCTCAAAGTAATGAAAAGTCTGTGAAATCAGCAAAGAAAACACTGAAGGTCATTTCATTACATGGTTGATAAACTGGAGAGAGTAAGAAAAATATTGTAAGTCAAACAAACATAACAAATATTCTAAAATAAGGATGAGAAATGCCGGTAGAAAAATCAGCAGTACCATAGTAGCAACTTATCACCAACAGTATCAGTCAGATCCATTCAGTGCTTGTTATTGTACAGAAATTAAAAATCCCTAAGTGAAACCTTCCCAGGAAAGCCAAGTCATCAACAGTTACCCAACTCTGCCATATGCCACACCATTTTTTCATCATTTCATCACTTGTGCAATTCCATACCAAACAATGTTCAGTGTTAGCAGCTCCAGTGATAAAATGAGCACATCTGAACAAAGAATCACTGGAACAGAGGAGACAAGGCTAGAAAAATTAAAAGGTGATGATTTAATCTGAGGGAGATTCAGCTCTATAAACAAAATAATCTGTGATCTCATCATCTTGTTGCCAGTTATCTGAGGCATAGGCTCCCAGATGCCAACCTTGTGCCAAATGATGGAGAGATGTGGTAAAAAAGGACCATGATCGCAGCCATGAAATACATCTCCTGACACTCCAAAGAGCACCTGAGCCAAGGGGGTGTCCAGAGGGTCTCCAAGACAGTGAACAAACCTCCTCAGGAAGGGATGCTCCAGGCCTGGAGGAGCGACAGGGCAGGATCTCCAAAAGCAGGAAGTGCAGATGGTTTCCATGGTGCACATTGAAGAAGTGACCACCAGGAGAAGTGGTCACCCATGGTTCAGTGACAGCAATTTGGTGTCATTGGAGGAACACCCACTCAGTTAAACTATGTGAACCTCCACAGGTTCCAACCAACCTCCACTTTCACAACAGTGAGATGCTGCTTGCTCATGTAAAACTCAGTGTTCAGCTAACTTAGAAAAACTCTCCCTCTCCCACCCAACAGAGGATGACTTGCCAGTCCCGCTCCAACTCTTGGCTGGTTTTTAGACTTGAGAAGTTGCATTCCTAAATAATATAACATTACAGAACAATTCTCCTGCAGAAGAAACAAACTACACCTCACAGCTCTCAACAATGCATTCAGCATTTCCTTCCTAATATTTCTGGTGGTTCATAGCTTTCAACAAAAGGCACTATTTATGCTTTCTCCCTACTGTTCAAACAGCCCAAGTTCTTCCCTCCCAGCATCATTGAAGGCTTCTCTGGAGTCCCATCAGAAATTTTTTTTCCAAACCTGTGGCTCCAGCTAACTGAACATGCTGTCAATTCTCTACAAAGCTTCACCTTCTCTTTCCAGCATTTTTTTTTCCTCCCAGTCTCAGCAACCCACAATTCCACACCCGGACAGACTTGTATTTCTTCTCAGAGAAGCCATGACTGCCCTTGGTCAAAATTATTCTGTACTTTTCTGCAGCCCCAACAGCACTTTTCACAGTCAGGATTATTCTCCACATTGTTGTCTGCAGTCAAAGTCACTCAAAAATTCCTATGGTCCCAGCAGCACTAAAAATACATAACAGCCTCCTTACAATAATGGCTGTGAATCACAGCATTCCTCAGCTGACATAAGTAGTTAAAATAGTTTAAAAAAAAGTTAAAATAAAACTTTTTAAAAGTTCAAGTGAAAAATGAAAAAAGGTTGAAAAGGACTCCCCTACCGTCTAACAATATTAAAGTCTGCCTCAAATTTACAAACGTACTCAGCAACATCAAACGCGCCGGCTTCAAACACACGCGGCAGCTTCAAACCTGACAGCTTCAAATGCGGCAGCTTCAAACACACGCGGCAGCTTCAAACGCGGCAGCTTCAAACACTTTTGTGGCAGCCATCTTGCACACGCTCAAAAGAGCACAACCTTAGAAACCTTAGGCAGGCACCTTATCCACGAGGCTACACAGAGGCTTTGTTACAAAAAAGAATTATTGGAATTTGCAGACGTTAAATTAGCCCGTAGAGGGAGCTCACACCGTCCCATAAATGTACAATAATTGGAACATACTGTAATTTAAAACATTTTCTCTATTAAGCTCTCTGTAGAGAGGCTACAGAGGTCAAAGTAGAGCATTCCTTACTTCACACCAACCTCTGTGAGCCCATAAATTTCATTCAAATTAGACTCCATTGACCACGTATTTTGTAGCTCCAACAAACAGAAGAAGAGCTGTTTGGCCATGTATTCTCCACAACAAGCACGGCTTCTCCTAATCATAATTTGCTGCTGATGTTGGAAGAAGAAAGTCTATGTCGGAACGCGAGGAGAACAAAGAGCCGCCGGTCGGAATTGTCATGGCAATGCCCTCGATCTCCCCACACGTTCCTTCTGTTCAGGCAGCGATGGTAGTGCTCTTTTTATAACTTGACTAGAGCTGCTCTGGCGTCTCTCAGGTTTCTGTGCTCCATGCAGTGCTTTCAAAGACTATTATAATAGTGTGTTTGATATTCAAAGGTTGACGATGGAAATTGTTACCTACTGGACGTTCTTTAATGAAGCCACAAGTAAACAATGACCCAAATTCCTCTGGAAACGTGGAACAGAACCATTACTCTACAGAAGAACACGTACAATAAATGTGAAGGGAAAAGGCATTTTCTAATTCCATGTCACAAAAGCTACGCTGGAGAGAAAGCCGTACCCTTAGCTGGAGAGGTTCTGAACACATATATTGATTTACATCACGCAAACTGAAACAGCAGAGCCCACTTAGTCCTCACAAAGGAGGTTGCCTTCCCTCAGCCTGAATGCACAATAGAGCAAAACGGTGTGCAAGGAAATAAGAAAAAGTGTTAGCAAAGAGAGGTTTTGTTTGACTTAACATGATCTGGGACATTCTAAGCATTGCACAGATTGGTGAGAATTCAATAATAAGTTGTATTTTCCACGCCGTAACGAAGCCAGCAACCATTTCCTTTCTGTGTTGGTTTTAGAAATGCCGGTGCCTACATCTTTTAGAGACCTGGCGCCTCTTATTTTGCAACAGTAATTTTTAACACTGTTTTCACTTTATTAGGCAAAACATGATTGTTTTGAGAGCCACATACTCAAATCATCAAGATCCACAAAGTAAAAGAATATTAATATGACACATCAGAGCAGGAACAGCCTGTTTGCTAAAAGCTTTCTCAAGCATCCGTCTAAATCTGTCTAGACTGTCTCACTAGCACTCAGCAAGATCATCTGCTTTGTTTTCAGCCCATGCATCTCGTCTCCCCCAAAGCCAGAAGTCGACTTCATGTTCTCTAATTAAAGCAAACCAAACCACCCATGTCCACCTCTTTTTCCCCCACTATTATATAATACTGACAACCACCAAGACATTTTAATGAGTACAAATTCCAGCACCTCCAACTTTCAAATCCCAAACTGAAGACCCTGTGTTACACCCTCTCTTTCAGCCCCTGCTCACCCAGTTGCCTCATGGATTTGTCAAGTCTATGACTCAACAACACCCTTTCTTCAGGTTTAGACAGGAGATTAATCCAGCTGAATGCAGTCAATCAAGAATGTGCTTTTGTGATTTCTTGGAGTGGCAGAAGAGTGAACTCTATGTGAGAGTTGCAAATCAGAAATCTTTTGAAAAGTAAATTATTTAATAAAGCTGTAACAAAAATTGGAAGATCCATATCTCAAGGTGTATAGTGATGGAGAAAGCTCAGCTGTTAATTCAAGCCAGAAAAACATTGAGTACTTCTCACAAACACACTTTTATCCTCAGACTTGGAAACTTTGGGTGCCTGCAGATTTGAGCTGACAATCCAGAAAGAACAAGACCTTTAATGCAATCCAAAATACATTTCTTAGGTGTAAAGTTAGTATTTCCTACTGTATTTTCAGCATTCCTGCCTCCACTCCTCTGGGGAATCAGAAGGTGCAGAGCTAAGAAAAATGCAAAAGTATTTGAAAAATACACAAGGCTTTTTTCCTCCCTACTTTTGAAAAGATCTAATTAAGGATTAGCTGCAGTTTTAGCTGTAGCTTTGGGTGAATACACAACTGGTTAATTCATGGTTACTGATCTAGTGCAGAGCCTCACCCACGGGTGCAAATATGAAGTTTGGGGAGCTGATCCTCTCCTCCTCTTCTCACAGAACTTGCATGAAGGAATAGACATTTGAGCTCACATAGAGAAGAAATCCACTTAGGTTTGCTGATTAATTTTTCCTCTCTAGATTTATGTCTATCTAAATTTGATTTCTTGCTTAGTAACACAACCTTGTTCAATTTCTCCTTTGAAGTGGTTATGTAGAACTTGAGTTTAATGCACTAAATGAAAAATATTCCCACCTTTATACCTTTAAGCAGCTATAAGAAGAAATAAAATTATGTAAAACAGAAATTAATAGCTAATAAACTTCACAGGATCCAAAAGCAACCTGAAAAGAGAGCCCAGAGATAAGACTGTGAGGCAGTGTCTTTTGTGTGAGAGCTCTGTTCTCCATCAGTGCATCCATTACCTCCCGGGATGCAGAGTGAATAGAGGACTAATGCCAGTAGGGAAAAGGGACTGGCTATGGTTACAGCTATAGTTTAACCAAAGAATGACCTGTCTGCATCTGCTCTCCTCTCCTCAGTGCTCCCAGACATGCTGCCTGCATTTCCACACCAGGCTCACACACAGCCCCTTGCCAGCCACAGTTATCTTTGGGCAGCCCACGAAGCAAATGAATGTGCTTATTCCCCCAACTTCTTTTCCCAGCCTCCAGGAATTTGCTGCTCAGAGATTTCCTGAGACAAAGGCGATGTCTGTGCTCAACAGCTCACACCACTTCTTCAGATTGCTTTGTGTGTAAACTTTTATCATCCCCAATGTTCTGTGTGTTTGAAAGGTACCCCCAGAGCAGACAAAACATGATTGCAATTGCTCACAAAACACCAACTTGCTCAGCATTTCCCTGCCACCACCTATGCCTGACCGGGGCACCTTCTGAAGAGTATTTCCCAAGTCTCTCCAAGAAATCAGTGTAATTCTCTGAGAGTGTCTGATTGGCATAAAATTACAAGAGCTGCTGGGAAGATAATGAACAGAATCCTGCCTTCCTGGGCATCAGTCTCTGGGTCTGCACCAGGTCTCTGACCTCTGCTGGGTATCACACTGGCCTGGACAAGATAAAGTGAACTTCCTAAAAAGAGAAATTCTAAAATCATGCATAACTGTAAATTTGTCACTGAGCTTTGATTAAACCAGCTATATTTCTTTCCCAAGCCTTGGTAGCTGAGGAGTCAGACAGCAGTCCTAGAGGAGCAGCTGCACAAAGGATCATTTGGGCTGTAGCATCTGAACAGGGAGAGAGAGATCTTTTCTTTTTTCTGGCATCTCCTTTTTTCCCTAACAGGTTAAATGTGAAAACCCAGAGAAACTAAAGAATGACTTATCTTGTATACACAGTATGTGCTGCTTATGTTTAGGAACCATCTGTGAATGTATTTCACGCAGTAAACATTCCTCATGTAATAACAATGATCTGAAGGCTGAAATTTGTTGGCTTCTTTTTTTTTCCCTCAGAAGTAAATTAAAAAAAATTCCATTTCAGTTGCAGTGCTAAAAGCCTGGAGGTCAGTTTATTCTAAGTAGGCATCACCAATGGTGGCAAAGAGATATTTTAAGAAAGCTTATTTGAGTACAATATCCACAGGCCATCCACCTCAACTATTTATATGAATTCTTCGGTTGGTATATAACTGGGCTAGCAAAAATGAAAAGTTGTATTACCATTTATCATACCCTAAACATTCCATTTTTCAAAAAATAGGAACCAGTGATTTATTCTTTTTAAAATATATATATGCCATTGTAATGTTTTTAAAGCACATTTTTAGAGACTCTCTTCATTTTTTATACATACATTCATCTCACGCTTAGGATGCATGCAAAAATAAAATAAAAACTTTCCTGTTAAATATAACTACAGCTTAGCAATAATGTTTCCAGAATGCAGTTTAAACACCATTTTCAGTGTATGATTCCATTGTCCTGACACTGTAATCTCCTCTCAGATGTTGTATGGAATTTGCAGCATTTTTGTCTGTTCGTGATTCTCCTCTTACCTGGTGTTTTGACTCTACTTTCAGGCAATTTTTTCCATCTTCACTTTTATTAGATGGTTGCAGAGATTTTTGTTAGCTTTTTTTTTCCTCCCTTGCACTGCATTTGGAAATGAAACACTTGATAGTGGAACTCTTTTTTCACACCAGCATTCCCTGAAATCAACTTGATCAGTTTTGAGGCTTTTGCTTGTTTGTTTTTGACTTAATAGCTCCATTTAGAGTGGGCTGCAGAGATGGAAAACAGGAACCTGCCCACACCTCCCAGTCACTGTGGAGTGCTGACACCTTCTTGCAGTTCCTCCACAAAATCCAAAGGATTTCTGGTCTTTCAGAGGAGTGGAAGTTTGCGGAGGCAGCAGAGCAATTCTCCCCACAGGTGTGGTACAACACTGCGTTTTCCGCCCACTTGCGCACGAGGAGATTTCTCAGGGCTACAAAAGTCACAAATTTTACTCCAGAACTCCCCCAAAGATGTGCAGAGGCAGAGAGCAACACTGGAGTCATCCAGTCCACCCACAATAACCTTCACATCAAGCCAAGAGGGCAGCAGCCTACACTCTTTAGAGATGGCTGGTTTCTGTATTTATAAAGCCCCGAGAGCTATAAGCCAAAAAATCCAATTATTCCTTCTATTCTAATCTTTAGGCAGTCCACCTGCACACTTTCAGATCACTTTTCCCAATACACCAATATCTGGTATTGTATTTTTTGATTAAATGGATACTGCAATTTAACATAATGTGCTGTTTACAGCCCTAGTCAATGTATCTGTGGATTGGTAATTGCAGCAGGAGACATTGATCCTACACCAGAAAAACTAAGTAAAAATCATACTTCACCACCAACTCCACTAGTGCAACAGCAAACAGGGAAAAGTATTATCACAGCGCCTCATTCATAATTATGCAGTTATTCTAAAACAAATAAAGCAGCTATTGATAATAAAGAATTCTGCTATTTATATTAAAACTGTGTCTAAACCATGACAAAACTGAACAGTGAGATGCCACTGCAGCTCATCTCCCTCATAAGAAATTTCTTGTAGGGATTGAAATAATATGCATGAGAAAGTATTTTAATGTAGAGAGTGTTGATAACAGGATTACATGGGGAGGAAGGCACATCACATCTGAGATAGTCTAATAGGAGCATACCTGGGAACAGAAATGGCTTGTGCAATGTAACACAGATTTCCTGACAAAATGAGATTGTCATCCTAGAACCAAATGCTGAATTATTGAAAACTAACATCAAACAGGATTACACAATTTGCTTAATGACAAAAGTCACAGAATGTTGTGATCACAGGAAGAAAAGAGTTGCAAATAAGCAAATAATAATAACAATTGTGTCCAGCAACTCTGCAGGAACTGGAAAGTTCAGGCTGGCAAAACTCAGGGGCCAGAATTTGCTGTCATTTATTGCTCTTTCCCTTGATAATAGCACCACTGAAATCAATACAGTTACATCAGGGGAAAGATGAATCTGCCTTCTAGTGTTTCATGAAGTTGGAAGACAAAATTAATGGAAAGCCCTAATATAATATAATTGACATGAATGCTACAGAGTCTGTCCCGCACACAGATCCATCAGCTTTGCTCTGCTGGCATAATAAATTGTTTTCAGAGTACAAAGTTAGCTACTAAAGGCAGGCAAGTGAGAACATAATTTAATATGAATGACAAAAAGAGGAAAAAATATCTAAGAGTTACACTAATAATATCAGGAAAATGTTAATGGTATGATGATGGGTGGAACATTAACTACATGTTTGCTCTATCTTCAACATCGGTTCAGAGCATTTGCAACCACGGAAGCTGATTCCAAAATGAGATATTCTGTTTTCTAGTATTACAGTTCTTATGAGATCTGAATTACAACAGCATCAACTGCTCTTTTTTTTCTTTCATTTTTCTTTTTTTTTTTTCTTTTCTTTTTTTTTTTTTTTTTTTGTTTCTGAGGTTTGTGGGTTTGTTATTTTGGGGTGGGTGGGTTTTGGAAGTAGAGCTTTGCTTATCTGGAAATACCATTTTAAAATTCAAATCAAACCTTTAGGTCAGGTCTCACTGCACATCCTTCTTAGAAAAGTGGGTGGCATCCTTAAGACAATTCCCACTGATCACTTCTTAATGGCACTTCCAAACTACTGGAACATTAAAGGAAAGGTCATACAAAGCCCCTGTGTGCCATCCTTCAGGGCACCAAAACTGTAATGGAATCGTTTATATTAACTCAGTCAAATAAATTGTTCTTGTTGCCTTTTCTGAGCACTGGAAATAAATAGGCTTAAGGTGTGCTTTAGGCTGTTGAGTGGGATCAGATGGTTGATTGCTGGTGAGGGGGGAATCACAGCTTCTCTGTGCTGTATTTCCCAAAAGTACCTCAGGTACAGCGAACATAAAACAATTTCCATTATTAGGGAATATTTTTCTTTCAATACAGGTTTAAGGATAGGAAATGCTTTCATTTTTATTAATATTTTTGCCAAAGTAAAAACACTGCACCACATCTTCCCCTCTCTCAGCTCAGATTCCTCTATCAGAGCCTTCAAAGTGGGACAATCTGCATTAAACGAGGATTCTGAGTTACTGCTGAGCACATTTGGCTCATTTGTGCATTCAGACTTCAGCTTTTTCTGGAAAGGTTAGTCAGTTCAAAAGCAAAACAGGAAGGAATTTTTCCCAGGATGCTGTACATGACTTGGACAGATTGAAGGTTTTGGCAAGGTTGTCCAGAGGCTGGTGCACACCAAAGGTCAGTGGGCAAGTGCTTGGGGATTTCCAAGATAGTTTCTTTTCCTGCAGTTGCCTGCTGTGAATAATCAGTTAAGTTTTGTTTGAAACAAGTAAGAAGTTAACATATTGGTTTTTAAACAAGCCATTTGTTCAACTTGCACAGAGACAGAAGTAGGGGAAAAGATGTGGCATTTATCATTAGAATCATTAGAAGTTACCATCATCATCTTATCTTTAAAATAAGTGCTGATGGGGACTTCAGGGCCACCAAAATTATAATTGTTACTACATTTTTCCTCTGCCAAAGGTGTTTAGACTCAGTGCAGCCCTCTGAGTCTCAGTTCTATGCAAAGGTGTGTGCAAGGGCGGGATTGGGATCCTGCCTCTGTAAACTGCAGCACAAACAGCTGGGAAGGAGCAGCTCCTGTCAACAAGAAACCCTGAATTGCCTGGTATGTTCTTCTTCTCAATATGTACAAACAATAAGGAGCTTCATAAGGAAGATGTACTGCTCTGATTGTAGCTACAAATGGAGCTAGCTAGCTGCTGTTAGCGGTTTTAAAAAATTGTTGCCATCATAAAAATAAATGTAGATGATATCTTTCACTGGATGGCTCTGCAACCCAAATTATGTTCTTTTTGTTTTAATAATTGTCCACATCTTTTTTTTTTTTTCTTTTTAAATTGTCTGCTTCCATTGAGGACAAATGTCTATTGGATGAAGTACATCATATTTCTCTACTCCCATCCTAGCAAATATGTGCAAAACTCATTTTCTATCCATGATTTCACTGTGATTTGGGGTATTCAGTCTGAAATACGAGTTTTACAGTAGCATATTCCTAATTACTGGGATTTTGTATTTTTAAACCCTAAACCCACCTACCATTAACTTAAGCAGCTTGCTTAAGACTAATTCATCACTACAATACTGAATATCAAGCACAGCTTTGAGTTACTGGGACATACTGAAGACAAACTTCCATGTAAGCAACATATCTTGTAGAATTCAGATCCACAACACAACATCCTGGACTTGAAGAGGAATTTCTTCTCCACACAAAGAGTTGTTAAACAGTGGAAGGGGCTGCCCAGGGAGAGGGTGGAGTCCCCACGTCTGGACATGGCATTTAGTGCCAGGGTCTGTTTGACAAGGTGGTGTTCAGCCAGGGGTGGGACTCAATTTTATCTCCAAAGTCTTTTCCAGACTAATTGATCCTGTGAAAAATAATTTTGCCATCTTTTAAGTTTACTGCTATTCTTATATGTGATATGTGAGAGTTTAACTTATTTTTCATTTGTGGTTTTTCCTCTATGTCTTAAAAGGCTTTTAGGCTAAGCTTGGAGTTCTGTCTTAACACTCTAGAGATTGACAGCAAATGATAGTAACAGTCCTGATATGTTTCAAGTTTAAATTGAAGAATTATTATTTTCATTAAGAGAGAAAGAAAGATTAACATACAGAAATGTTAATTCTGAGTAATCAACCACAAATGGCCAGGAAGTAAATTAGCTTAGAAACAAGAGCCTTTAAAAAAAAAAAAAAAAAAAAAAAAAAAAAAAAAAAACCAAACCAAAACCAAATCCAAACAAAACCCCTAACCATATTTAAGAAATTGATGGTTTACATATATTTTTATATTTTATATTTAACTTAGACCCTCAGCCCAAGGCTACAGGAAGAACTCCTGCCCCAGTCTCCCATGCAGCAATATCTGACTGGATTTTGGAGCTAATAATTTGTCTTTTGTGCAGTTTATTTCTAAGAAACATCCCACACTTTTAAGAAAGGTCACTTAGCTCCATCTGGGGGGTTCTCAGTCATCAGATGTAAAAGGTCTGAGCTTTGCACATGGACACGGAGCAGGGCAGAAAATGCAGAGCCCAGGAAGGGACAGAACAGAGGTGACAGGGGAGGTATTAGAGGCAGAATGACCACTAATGTCATTAATGTAAGGTATTGTCCCCCTAAAAATCAATTATGGAGTCATTTCTCAGGAAGAGCACTGATGAACTCAACTCAGATCATTTTTCATGTCCTAGCAGTGGAAGCCATGCTAATAGACGGAAATGAGGGCTCTCCCCAGCTGATGATGTGAATATTAAGGAGAATTAAAAATTCTTCCTCTGGAAGAACTGATTGAAACCCTTGTGACAGGCACCTCTGCAGGGCTGGCTTAGCTTTAAACTGGAACTCAGCCAGACTTTCTATCACAGGGTACTCTGCAAACCCCCCCCCCCCCCGCCCCCCCGCTTTACCTGTACAGTCATGCAAATCTAAACAAAATGTCTTTTATTCAAAACACCAAAAATTAGATCACAGCATAAAATCCAGCCCCTCCTTGAATATTTACTATTTGCTGGGCAATGAATTTCAGCTCACTTCTCTTGCTGTCTGAATGAAGGCTGACCCTGAAATGACCAAAGCAGTAACCTAAACAGCCATAGAAATAACTTCAAGCGTTTTCACCCTCCATTTAGTTTAGATGTTTCTTACTGTTAGAACTGCTATTCCTACAGGATTAATTATAAATAGTTATCTACTGATATCTACAGTAATACATTTTGCTTCTGAGCATGCACCACTGAGTTTTATAATGGGTTGTGTATACACTGCAAATGTTAAACAATATTCTCATTGAATAATGACAGGCAATGTGTATTTGCATTTCCTGGGAGATTTAATGGTGTGGTGGGATAGCTGGATGGAAAGTGGGAATTAACATTAAGACTTAGTACCAAAGCCACCGCCAGGACAGCAGGCACACTGCTCATTAACTCAAGAGATTTTGAACCCATTTACTCCGTGCTAGGCTTCAGTTCTTGGGATCAAAAGTCACTTGGTTTTTCCTATCCCCTCTGTAGAGACAGAATTGAATAAAATGGTATCACTTCAACTTCTCTTTTCCTTCACCAAATCTGGGTTTTTTCTCCAGAAGAAAAAGCTTCTCCCAGCTTCCTGGGTTTCCTCAGAGCCCTCACCTGCCACCAGCCCCGGGAAGGTGATGCTCTGCTGGGTGCTCTGCTCCACCCTCCCTGGCTCTTCCCAGCCCAGCCCCACCCCACAGCTGCACACAGGAGGAGCTGATTCCCCCTCTGCACTGCACTCCTGGGAGCACAAGAGCTGCTCACACCAATAGGGATGGGGAGGGATTAGGGGAAGCAAAGGAAACCAATCCAGGGAAGTGATGAGACCCCCACCCACCAGGCTCTGCTCTAATGGCACTTGCAGCACTTGCCTCAAGGGTGCTCCAAAGCCAGAGGGACACTGCTGTCACCTAGGACACATCTACTGGAGTTTGCTGGAACTTAAAGCTGGGACAGTGGCAGAAATAGAACTTTTCCATGAAAGCTTCAGTTTATCATTTATAGAATGTAAAAAAATGAGACAGAGAGAAACCAGAAAAAGCATCTGCATGTTATTTGCTGAACAGCTCTACTTTCAAAACCAAATTAAGGTTGTCCTCTCTCTTTAATGCCAAGTCCCCCTAAGACTACTGAAAAAAACCCCAACTTCCCAGGCTTACAAGTTACAGTGTATTTCTAAATAATACCACACATTTCTCAGTCTCCTCATTTCTCGTGATAACCTAGAATTTTATTTTCAAAGCCCAAGGTGAAGGAGTTAAAGCAGCCACACTTCCAACCACACAGAAGTTTCAAACTTGTTTTTGCTTTCTCCCCTCTCTTCCTGTGAGCCTTGTCCACAGCACAATCTGCTGAATTCATTTTACAGCGATATTTTAGTGTTTCTTCTCTCATAGAATTTTAATGTGTTTAATCTGACAAACTGAAGTCTAAAATATGCACAGAGCCATTTTTCTGAGTTGTTATGAAGTCTTAGAGCCCCTGCCTTACATGCTGTGGCTGAAATCAATACAATTACACCTGATAAATATTCTTCTCATGTAAATTAGAGGAAAACATCTCTCAGGTTGAATATTTCCTATCCTCTGTAAGTGGACATACAATGGGAGGCAGCATCATGGAAAATAAAGTGTTAAAAGAAGGTTCCTAAAAGAAGCAGTTTGTTTGATGGAGCACTGGCAGACTCCTTTAACAGAGCCCCAAAAGGAACTCAAAACCTCAAAAATTGATTTTTAACATCATCCTCATCATCAAGAGCAGGTTTTGTCTGTGGTGTGACTGACCCAGCCCATGCAGCAGGCTGAGCACTTTCCAGGGGCTGTTCTTTCACTGGCTTGTTTCAATGTGCAGTGTCTAAATATGCTGAAATCCAAACTTTATTCAAGCTGTGAGGGTGCAACCACGTGCAACCCCAAATATCATGGTTAACTGGGTGTCACTGGAGGGATATTTGGGTGCTGTCTGGAAGGTAACACGTGCTATGCTTAGAAAAGTGACAAAGAGAAAACAGAGCACCTTCAAGAGCACTTGGACAGCAATTCTGCCCTCTAAATGAGATCACATTTCTGCAGTAAAGCACTGTGGTCTCAAACCCCACTCACCGTGAACTGCAATGGAATTCAGTGGCATCTAAATCTGTGGGATATCACTCCACAGGACAGGTTCCACCCCCCGAATCTCGTTCATGTGGACTTAGGAAAAATAAAACCAACAAAATTTTAGTCAAAAGAAAGTTATTTTACATTTTGTTCCACTTTGGCTCTGCAATCCTATTCATGAGAAAGTTAACTTAAATTTCCCTCCCTCTCCATTTGTAACTTGTCAATCAGAACCAATTTGTTTTTTCACAAATTGTACCTCAGCACAGAAACATATTCAAATGCTGAATTTATTTATCTAGTCCAAAATCCCTGTCTGGCACTGCTACATCAGCCATCCTAGTGAGAAGCAGATGCAGGAGTTTTTCCCTTTCCCAGAAATGGGTGTCCAAGTGTGTATCTTCCCTGGAGCAGTTTTGGGGGCCCTGTGCCTCTGCCCATGGGGCAGCCTCTGCTGGCTGTACATTCAGGTATTCAAAAATAAAGTTTGTCATTAAATTCCTTTTTGAGCGTAACATCCTCACTTAAAAGCAATAAATATCAACTTGAAGCTCCTAAGTACACCAAAATGTGGATTAAACACCACTAGAAACGTGGTGATGAACCACAATACTATTTCTCTGTTATTAATGGGATCAGAGTTTTGTAGGTAAGGTCCTGAGTCTGAAGGAATTTAGATTCATTCCCTGAGCCAGTTTATCTTTGCAAACCAAGAATTTTTCCTTATCACAAACCAACAAAGTGGGCTTTGTCCATGGCTTGCACTTATAGACACCCCAGAACAGGCAATAACAATACAGAAAATTTTGATTAACCCACATCTTATCTTTCCATCCTCTGATAAGGCCCAAAAATGTCACCTGTCCCAGCCAAAGGAGGCCCTGTTGGTCACAACCAGCTCTGGTTCGTGGTGCAGAGATGACCTGAGGGTGGGTGAGGCCTCAGGGCTGCACTCTTTTCCTTGGGATGATGGAAATGGGATATAAAAGGCCCTGGAAGCACTCCTCTTAAATGAGGTGCCTTTTTCACAAAGGCCACCAATTCTGAATGACAAATAGGCAAAGGATGCCCTTAGGAATGCATCTCCTTCTAGCACAGAACAGCCTTAACAAAAAGGAAAACGAAGATTTCTCTGAAGTGTGCTTGTTTAGACCCGAGGACCCATTTTGTCATGGCTGCAGAAGGAGAATATGCAAGACAAATTGTTCTGTGTCTCAGTAAAAGACACAGGCAATCACAAAGAGACAAGAAATAATTCTAAATCTTTTATCTAGTTGAAAACTGACCTTCCTTAGCTTGAAACTGCCTGTAGGAGTCCCAGGACAGGTTGTTCTGACATTCTTTTAACATCGTTTCATCAGCACAGCCAAAACTAATCACAAGAATATTACCCAATGACAGGTGCATTTATTCTGTCAATTAAATCAGATGGTTAAATCGAAATGTGCCCCAAATCTCTCTTGTTTGCATTATCCATATTGGCATTTCTTGGCTGTGGTTCATTGCTGCCTGGAAGTCATCCAGGCCCTGCAGAGTCACTTTGCAGTCCTGTGCCAGAGTTTGCAGGCTCTGCAAGAGCGGCTGCAGGACTGACCTGCACAGCTCCACTGCTCCACCAAGGTTTAGTTAAGACAAAAAAGAAGAAATCCCTCTCAGTGAAGGAGACTTAGATCAATGCTTTTGAAATGGAAAATGATGTATCACCTCACACCTAACCACTAGTGACGTGCATGCATTAGAAGAGAATAGGGACTTTTGGCATTAGCAAGTGACTACTATGCAAGAATACAAATTAAAATCTATCCTCACTTCTTTAAAAGCTGTTTTCTGGGAGGGGCAGGGGGGAAGTTGTTCCTTCTAATCCATCAGAAAGATGAGAAAAACAATAGACATTAAGGTATAACTGCAATAGAAATCATGAACTGAAGCACCATCCGCTGTTACCCAGTTACTCAAGACCCAAGTAGAGGGTGAATTTATATGAAATATTGGCTGCAAGGAAAAGTTGCAGTGGAGCAAGTGAAGGATGCAGCCAAGTTTTACACTTGGTTTTGTGATGTACGTGCCAGTGAATATCTCCATATGTCAACGTGAGTCAAACCCCAGGACCAGAGATGGGACACATGGAAGGATAAATATATAAATAAATAAATAAGTAAGCACTGCTCTGTTACACAGTCACTTAACTTTTGCTTAATAGCCTGAAACATTTCCCTTGCACTCTGATTTTACCAACATTCACACACTCATCCATGGGGAAAAGTCCCAGCAAGACAGGTCTTCTGAAGAGTTTCTGTGCAGTAAAGGAGGTACCTTTTATCACTAGGTATTAAAAGGTGTTGCTTTCTTGAACTGAGATTACCAGGCTTCAAGACCTGTACAACTGACAGCAAAGCTGCTATAATTCTGAATAACACAGAATATGGTCCTATAAAACATCCGGATGGTTTTCCTTTCAGTGGATGATATCTACCTATGCAAAAATGAGGTGGCATTGTGCACTGAAACTTAAGCAATGCAATTTGCCTCTAATTTGAAGTTTGGTGGTTCTGTGTTAGACTCTCAGACCAGGAAAGTAAGGATTTACTGTTTAACTGTCCTGTTGGTCCAAAAGACCATCCACAGATCCACAGAATGCCACATTCCATGTGTTTGTCTGCCTTTAAAGGAAAGCCATTGAAGTGAAGTCACCTCTGCTCCAGAGCACCAGATCACCACAAGGTGACTCCAAACACCATGAGGGGATGGTGGCACAGGGAAGCAAGAAGCCTTCTGTTAGGTCAACCCAGATATAGCCCTGACATTCCAATGTGTTCTGAAAATAAACTAAATATGCATAATTACCATTTCTATCCAATTCCCATTATTCACCTTTTACAAGAAACACCATAACAAGGTTCCACTCACAGGGTAACACTAAATACCTGAAAATTAGTTCATGACCTATTTTCTGACTGATGTGGTTTCACAGACCAAAGCAAGTTATAGGATAATGCATATCATAAATATCATAATCCTAAATTATTATTTAAAGACAAGGATTAATGAAAACAAGATGCTGCTTATTCCAGCCTAAGGTCAAAGCCAATTCTTATATCTGTCTGAAATCCACCAGGATGCAAGTCCAAGTTTTTGCAGGTATGCATGAAATTGGAGCTGTGGCTTTAAAGAGGCAAGCACACATTGATTTTAAACCAGAGAAAGCTGTGTAGAACAACAGGCTCTGTATTAAGGGTGACACCACTTATCTCTTCAGCGCTGCCCCCAACGCCTTTTCTTTCTGCTCTAAATGGTTTTGATCCTACTTCCTAATTAATCTATCTTTAAGAAAGCCAGTAATATTCAGCTAAGTAAATTATCTTTATTTCCCTAGCTGTGTGCTTTCATCAGTAGTGTTGCTGAGGAATCCTGCAGGCAGTGCAGTGTATTTAGCCAGATTTATATTAGCCACCTGAAAGATAAGAATGTTTACTTTTTTTTTTAAATATAACTCCTTAAGTTGAAAGGCTCTGCAGGCCTGCAGTGTGGCTGGTTGGAGTTGTGTGCATGAATAATGTGCTCTTATAATTTGTCAGCCACAGTAATTTTACCTCTTAAAAAATAAATTAAAAGGTGTCTTTTCTGGTAGCTCCAAAAAGTATTAAGTATATAGTAAGGAAAAAAATTAATGGATGATTTAAAACTTAAACTCTGTGTATTTTTACCATTTTTGACCAGTTCCACAGGTCAGAGACATCCTTATATATACACCTTATATATATATATATATATCTCAATACATTTCAGAAGCTATTTCAATGTAAGAAAGACAATATTGAAATCCCTCTCAACAACCTTTCGGTGAAGCCTGTTTATTTTAATGTCACACTAATAGAATTTAAATCACAATTGGCAATTATCAGTATTTATAAGCCAAAAATATTAACATTTGCTGTTGAAAGACCTCAACAAAGAGTTGGTACAAAAGTGCTATTCTTATGCAAGGCCATGCAGAGGAGACAGTAAAAACACATAAGAATAACCAAAGAACAAGTAAAGCACCAGTCACAGCATAATTACCCTTTGCTTTCATTTCATAAACCCACAGCTTTCCAGAGACACTTGCTAATATCTATGATTTTAAAAATAGCATAATATGCATTATACATTCACTGCTCTGTCTAACATAAATTATATATCTGTTAAATTACACATTGTGTTGAAAAAATGGAGGAAAAATCCCCCAAAAGCCAGCACATACATGATGTTTTTATTTTCTCCTGTTCCACATCCTCCTGATCTGCCCATAAAGCTGCTGCCCATTTAGGGGAATGTGCTGTGGGACGACAGCACAGCAATATTAATAAGGCAAGCATATGTTTGCTCCTTTGCCATGCTGTCTGTGCCCCTGGCCCTTGGTGGAGGGGCAGCCCCTGGGTCTGCCTGGTGCTGCTGGAACCCTTTTGCAGGTGCTGGGTTGCTCTCATGCAGAGCCAGCTTTCCCAAAGCCCAGCTCCCTCATGCATGAGGCAGCATCAGCTCCTGCTTCCCCCCTATGATGCAGCTGACACAGCTCCTGCTTCACAAAATTATCCTAAATAGCATCATCCCCCTGAAAACCTAAAAGGACTGGGCTATTCACATTTCCCCAGTTTGGATCATAGTTTTGGGGTTGGTTTCAGGTCATCAGTGAAAGCAAGGTGACAATAAACTGATATTATCACACACAGCAAGGATCTTCTCCTGACAAGCTTCTCCTTCCTAAATGTTACCTGGGGACTGCCCGCTCCAGCCAGGAAAGCCAGGAATCTCCAAGCACAGCCAGAGTCAAAGCCCCATATGAAGGTACCATTCAATCTTCATTCAATTTTTAACCAGTTTGAAAGGCAGCAGTGAAGCAGAAATGTTTGTAGAGCAAAGAAGTGTATCAGCTAAAAATCAACACTGATTTAACCCATCCCCATAAACACTGAGATTTGGGGAGATTTCATGGGGTTTTATGGTTCTGAAGACCCCCTACCTCCCTGTGCTCCTTCTCCACCCACAGCAAAGTGTAGGCACTCAGAGTCTTGAAGAAGAAACGAACAAGACAGAAAAAAATAAACACAACACAAGCAGAGAAAGTCTAAGTTCATATTTTAATGTTAATGTGCTGGTAAGGAAAGGGCCTCATTTGGGAAGTCATAAAAAAAAAAGCGTTAGCAGATCTCCAAGTTAGAGCATGGAAGCTTTCTCTGCAGATGGAGGATTTAAAAGAAGTAAAATGATAACCACATAGTCGAGAGACTAGAAAAGAGACCTTGATGTTTGATAGTTGTAATAACCTGCAGAGTGCTCTAATGGCTCAGGGATCAGGTGCAGAACTATAGCAATAACAAGAGCTGAATAATTATCTCAGCCATATCTGTATAACCACAGTCCCAGAGTATGAACTATATAAGGAGGCTTCTGCTGCCTCTCCAAGATTTCCTGAAATGTTAAATCACTGAATTGGGAGCACTTCCAGCATTAGTACTGCCCAGTTAGAAAGAAATAAAGCCCAGAATCCTCTAGTGGCAGTTCTAATGTCTTTGTTAATTATGAATTATGGGTAAACATGCAGACTCACAGAGGTCACGGCTGTCAGCAACAATACTTTTCAAGAAGGATTTTTATGAGGGTCTTTTTCATTTTGCCATAATGTCCTTTACATACACATAAAACGCACCGAGAATACAAAAAATAGTGTTTGTTTTTAGGGAAGATGTAATTATTTTTCACTTGTTTTCCACCCTGTGTACAGCCAGGGATCTGCTGCCAGGACGACCCAGTTGATAACTCAGAGCTCCTGAGTGAATAACAGCAGCTGCACAGTCCCGAGGAGCAGGCAGGGGGGGCTCCGGGGCTGGGCTGAGGTTAATGATCACACACTCTGGTAACAAGAAAGTTCTGCTTTTCCAGGGAACGGCCAGCCAGGATCCCAGCAGCTCCAGTCACCTTTCTCACACAGCACAGAAACAAAGGCTGCATCCAGTATGCTTGATTAACCTCACTTAAATGGCAGCACTGATCTCAAATCTGTCCCAGGAGTGTATATAAACAGGATTAAAATCATATTATGTGTGGATCCTGCCCAACAAAAGCAACTGGCGCAAAATCATTTTAATTAGGTGGTAGCGGCTGTAACTCATTCAACTTTGGCATTAATTCTTCTCTGTCCCATCAAAGAACTTTTGGGACTCTGTGTGAATGGTGGAAGGAATAAAGGAGATTTAGAGATAACACTGAACAACATATTGCCATAATTGTTGGCCAGTTTGCAAAAGGAACTCTGAGTTCTACACTCCAAAAAGCTCTGGGAAAGGTACAGCTTCTACTCACAGTTTTCAAGGTAGACAACAAACTGGTAACAAATGAAAATGGAGGTTTTATACAAGGAAAACCCAAAAGCCTTGTCCAGTTTTCAAGGTAGGGAACACACTGGTAATGAATGAAAAAGGAGATTTTATAGAAGTAAAATCCAAAACTCTTGTCCTGATTGAGTTGCTTGAAATCTCTCCATGAGCTGAGATATCATGAGACCTCCAGCAACATATGGTTTCAGGTCAATTCTGAACCCATGAAAATAAAGTTATAGAAGAGATCCTGTCAGGATTGCAAAAGGAGAATTTTCTTCTGGCTCCACTTACATTCTCCCCATTTTGTAGGTAGAGTGTAATAATAAAGACCTATCAGGAATGTGTTAGTTCTCCTGGGTAAAAACAAAGTCATGATAATAATAATAATCTTATAAACCCTTGTGAGCACACAAGACACAGTACAATAGACACATTCTAGTAAAACTGTCATACATCACATTTATCTGTACTCAGTCTTGTGTTGTGCTCCAAAAAAGACAACCCTTAAACACAACCTTCCAGTACACGCAGCTTGTTTTGCCAAATAATGGCAAACATTCTAGGAAAAAGGTCCCAGAAATAAAAAACTCCCTAAAAATAATTTTGAAACTTGAACATTTGTCACAGCACTGTTGATGACCAATAATAAAGTTTAATTCTCTAGATCATGACAAATCTGAATGAATGAAAGGTTCCCAATTCTATGCCAGAACAGAAAATACAGGTTAGATATTTCAAGTGGTCAGTTAATAACTGGCTCTCATCATGCAACAGAAATGTAACCTTGGCCCACAGCACTGACAGTGGGAAATTAAGGTAAAAAATATTCTGACTTTTTAATCAGAGGTAAATAATTTTTTTCCATAAAAATTTCCATAAAAATCCATAAAATCATTGTTAGCATCAATCTCTCTTAGTTGAAGAAATCGGGCAAAGAACAGAAGGAGAAAGGTGTAACTACAAATCCCCTGCACGTTCTTGGAAGTAACAACAATTGCAGAAAAAAAAATATTAGAGAGGTTGAAATGCTTCTCACTTTGCCTGGCACAGACTGTAAAAGTGTGTAATCTGCAGTATATTCCACAGGGGGCACATTGGCAACGTGGGAATGTCACAAGCAGAAAAACATATTTTTCATACCAAAATATCACTAGCAGGTAAGACAACTGACCATTATGTTACATAATAAAGATAAGTCATGTGTACTTGAATAGTTAACAGATGGACTAATTAGAGGCTGAATTATTTGTGGTATAACTGATAGCTGGTGAAATCAAGGTTACTGAGGGAAATGGACTTGACTTTGGGAAAAACAGAGGCTGTTTGCAGGGCTAAGGGAAGCTGTTTCTCCAAAGAAAGGGTTAATAAGCAATGAAAGAACAGAAGTGCATCTAATTAAAAGACATACCAAGGCACACAGAGAATACAAGGGTAAGCAAATGGCAGAGACCACATTTGCCTGCAATACATGGAGAGGCAATGGGGAATGACATAGAGGAAACTGGCACAAAGGGCAAGGTGTCTGGCAGGGAAAATAAGCTTCCATCTTAATAAGATATTTTAGTTTTGGTACAAATAAATATATACAGGCACATCCTGAGAAAAACAAAAATGTGAAGAGGACAAGAGTTGTCTGTTTGGGGGCACCTAGGAATAGAAATACTGTACAATAACCTGGTTCAGGACACAAAAAATATATAGATGAACATGAATTTTAAGCATGAGAATTTCAACGTTGTCTCATTCAAAATAGATTATTAGCTTGCATGATGACCTTTGGAAATATCTCCTCCCCCCAGATTGCCAGCATAAAAAAAGCCCATGGGAAAGATAACATTGCTGCACAGGTAGGTGTCATTGTCTAAAATGCACAAAGGGCCTGAAATGCAAAACACAAGTGAGATGAGAATTGTCCTTCTCCATAGCATCTGCTGTGACATGCTGGTGGAGCCATTACATAGCTGAAACCATCACTGCCCGGGCTCACACAGCACACACAATGTTCAGAAGGAAAAGGAAATACTTATATTTGTTATCCTTGCAAACCCTTTTGCAGGTGCAGCTCTGGGTCAGCAGTCATCAACAGAATGTAGAGTCCATGTGGGAAACTTCAGTAAAAAACACTATTGTGTACAGCACTGCCCAGGCTTCAAAAATTATCATGAAATTGAAAGATCCTTATCAAAAGAGACCAAAACTAGGAAGGACCTTCTTTCAGTGGGAGGCATTTGAGAGCACTTGCAAGCAGTGGAACCAAAGCTAAAAGGAGTATAAAATCAGCCAAGTACTACCTATTTCTATAACAATATTTGACAAGCCCAAAGGAGAAGCACAGAGTGACTCAACCTTACAGAAAGCTGGAGAGAATAACTCCAAATGACTGGGCAGAAGGAACAAACAGCTGAAGCAGCTCCAAGAATACATGGATAAACAGATATACACATGTGTGTGTATTGAGAGGATGAAGATGAAAATGATGTGTGTATTGAGGGGATGATGATGAAAATGCTCCAGATGATGTATTCCTGCACAAGGGTGGTCATGCCATATAACAGTCCTCAGCAGGAGGGCAGAATCCTTAGGCATAACCCACAGTGCCCATCTGGGCATTGGGAGAGGCAACAAAACAACCTAGGGTGTTTTATTTCAGTCAAGCTGAAAGATGCCACAGATGGCCAAGGGTTAAATCCAGATCAGTATCAAGTAAATGCTGAACTGAAGTGAGGATTTCTCTGCAGGTGTGAAATGCACTGGTGCAAATGCACTGAACACACACACTGGAATTGTGTCACACTCACAGTTGTGTCCCACTCCTCTGCCTTTGGAACTCAGGCTGGTGCATTTTTGTCGCCCCTTGCTGAAGGCCTCCTTCCCCCAGAGTTTGGCCTCACACACCAAAGGCATCGAGGATGTCTTTTCATTGACCAGAATGGGCTCTCAAACAGCATTTTTGCCTTTCTAATTGAGTTGCTGGGTGACACTGTAGCAGCAATGTAATAACACTTTATAAATCATATTTGTTTGGAGTGGGATTCCTGATGGGTTAATATCTCATAAATAGGCCATGATTGCTCTCATTTCTAGGTTACACACAACATCTAATCCTCCAGCAATGTGCTGTTTAGGGCACTGGCTCACATATTCTCTGAGGCCCCAAAGAAAAAAACCTCACATTTTGCTGGCATTTGGCAACTTTTTTCACCCACAAAAGCCAAGCAGAAATGAAGAAGAAGTAGTAAAACATTATAGAAGTACTTACAAAAGAAAAGTTATAAATTATAAACTGGTTGGAAACAAAACAGAAAACCATTACCTTACCCATAGGCTTTGCAGCTCCACAGGCAGCAAAGACAAAGCTTTGTAAGGAACATATTGGATCCATCATTTTGCCCATGGCCAAATAAATGCAGGGAGGCTGTCCAGTCTCATCAGTTGATCCTGATTCTTGGCAGAGACCTGGATCCCAGATACAGCTCCAGAGCTGTGCATCCGCCTCATGCACCCAACTATGCAAATGGTTAATTTTTTCAAGCTGACAACCAAACTTCAAAAACCCTCACAACAATACTAGTGGCTTGGATCAACCCAAGAATAGTCTTTACAGCAAAACAAAATTACCATTTCACACTCTACGAAGGAAATTAGATTTGTTACAAAATGAAAGCATTTTGTTGCAAAATGTAGAAATGAAACATTTCTGGGGAGGCTGAAAAAAATCCATTGAATCTGAACTGAATTCACAAATAATTTTGGCTCCTCAACTTCACACAATAAGCCTCTTGGCTGATTACTGCAATTCTTAATTAGGAATGAAGCAGCACTCACTGAACGAGGGCAAGCACATATATCACAGATGTTACCACCCTGAGGAGCACACACTGAGAACTCTGCCTTCCCCGCTGACTCTCCCCTCCTAAACCTGGCATAAATGAAAGTCTTTATCCTGGGAGAGGCCAACCATGGTGAGGGAGACTGGCTCTGACCAGCAGAGACAATCTGTAGCTTGAAGGAAGAGATGCCTGGATGGGGGACAATCCCCAGCACACCACAGCTCTCTGTCCCTCCACACAGCCATGTTTCCTTCTCAAGAAAACCAAATTATGATAGAAATGAGGGTCTCACACAGCACACAGTTAGGATGCAGCACAGAAGACCATATCCTGGAGAAAAGAGAGTAGGAAGGATAAGTAGAAAAGAAAATATCACAGCA
>NC_080432.1:14030571-14140571 GCF_028018845.1 Melospiza georgiana | reverse complement strand
GATGCACTGAAGTCACTGACACTTTCATCTGCCCATACAGTAGCTAGGCTTGGCCTTCTTAATCTCAAAATAAGGGCAAAAATGTTATTTCTTTTTATCAAGCTCAGCCTATCACTTCTTACATCCAACTCATTATCCCAACCCACTTTCCAGCAAGATATTAACTTGTCGCTTCAGTTTTTGGTTTCTTTGTTCTGCATCCTAAAGAAATCTGATCTCTCTAATCCACTGCCATAAACTGTTAGTCTGGAATGAGCTTGGTGGCAGCTGGAAGAAAAATAAAAATGGTTAACTCAGAAAAGAGGAAGGTTCAGCTGTTTTGTTCACCTTAGAAAACCCAACCCATGTCCCCACCTGCTCGTCTCTCCATGTTTTGGTCATAGACTAGAGGTGATTCACCCAGTGGAGAAGTGGCTGAATGTGGGCAGAAAAAGGCGCTGGATTCTGGGGTTCGAGGTCACTTTCCAGCTCTGCCAGAGCTTTCTGGGGGACAGCAGTTAAAAATGGCATAATATTAATGCTTTCATTCCCCAAAAGGGTTCATCTCCATTTCTCATGAGGAAAGTTGTTTAGTGTCCCAATACCAGCACTATTCCTGCTAAGAACTTCCAGATGCAACAGCCTGATAACCAAATAATAGTAACCACCAAACCGAAGCACTGACTGAGTTAGAGGCACATTTTGTTACCTCCTCTTCTGCTACTTTTTTTTATCCATTCAGTGTAACTTTGATTCTCTACATTAAGCTAATATTTACTCTCCTTGCCACAGAAGAGCAGCAGAGTAAATAGGATTTCGTAGAAGGAAGCTGGTGGAGTTAAACAAACACGAAAGTGGCTAGTTCTAACCTTTGCTGTGTGAGCCTCAGCATCCCCCAAAGGCCCAGAGCCCCTTCCCGAGCTCTGCTGATCCCACCCGTGCTCCTTGCACAGAGCCGGGGCAGAGGCAGAGCCTTCTCTGCTGCACACAATGAGCCACATCCTCTGCTCTGCAAATTGGTCAGAGCTTCTCCAAGCCCATGGGAGGCAGAGCTATTTAAGCAAGCTGCACATCTACCCCCTGAATTGCTTCAGCATGGCTGAACTCCCCGAGCAGGGCTGTGGGAAATGCACAGAGCTGCAGGAAATGGGGGGGATTTGCAGCCTGGCTCTTCCAGGACAAAATGGTGGGTCAAAGCCACCCTTGTTTCTGCACTGCAAATGGGAGAATTATGCAATGTGACTTTGACCTAAAAATCAATACCTGCTGCTTAACTACAGAAACAAATGGCAGCTCTGATGGCCAATAACAAACTGATGGTTGTTTCTTTGTTCTGTCTCTCCTTCTGTCAAACCGACTGCTAAAGGGCAGGAAAACATGACAGACTTGTCAGCCATAAAGAACTTTTTGGTCTCCTTTGTAGGAGCTCATCTTTTCATGGCCCTGTGCCAGAGCGAGTAGATGCCTTCCACACTAAATACAAAGAAACTGATGTTGGAAAAGGATACCTGCACCAAGCCAGGAGAATCTAATGAACTTCTGTTAAAAGTCAGGCCAAAAGGGAATAATGAGTTGCATTGTGTGTTTATTGTCCACTTGCAGCCATTTATAATGAAAGCATGGGAAATTAGCCCTCCTCAGGTGCTTTTTTTCCCCTCAGACACATTTGACATCTAAAGAGTGTTACCTGTAATTAAGTATGCTCTGGCAGACCTCAGACTGGCTGCTGTCACAACTGCTCAGAGCTGGCAGTGCTCCACTGGGGAATGCTCACAGTGCCCCCAGAGCAGGGGAGGGTCACTGCCTAGAGCCTCAGCAAGCCGGGTGTGGGCTGGGCACTTTCTGGAGAAGATATGGTACAGGGGGTTATCAGTGCTTGGCATCACAGAGTCATTTCAGCTGGAAAAACCAAAGGTCATAAGTCCAGTGTTAACCGAGCACTGCCAGGGCCACCACTAACCTGTGTCCCTAAGTGCCACATCTACACATCTAAAAATATTCCCTCCAGGAATAGTGACTCCACCACTTCCCTTGGCAGCCTGTGCAAATGTTTGACCACCTTTCCTGCTGGATCCCATCAAATCCTGTGTTTCCTTGTGGAAGTTCACAGTCCTAAATCAGGTGATTATTTGGGAAATGCACCCAGAAACTCTTTTCCAGATTTGCACAGAAGTAGCACATCCCACATGTGTGCCATGTGTTAATTTGTTTACTCCGAGGTCAGGAGGAAAATATGGAACAGAAGAATTTTACAACCCAATTAAAACTTATTATCAAGGAGCTGCAATAAACTTTTCTGGAACAAATGAGCCCAGGGTTCTGGCTGTACCTCGGCATCCTGAGTTGTTCAGGCTTCCTGCAAGACAGCTGGAAACGTGAAAATCTGCAAGGAGGTTGCACCATGATTTTCACCTAAGGCGCAGAGATGATGACTTTAATAAACAACTGAGCTGCAGGTCACATCTTCCCACTTTTCTCTTCCCAGCCCAATTAAAACAACAGCCTTTAATTCCCATTTAGGTTTCCTTTATCTTTCTGTCTTCCTTTATGTACTCCTGCTGCCAATTATGCAGAATAGTAATGAACAGGACTGGCCAAAATATTTTATGTTCTGCTTCTCTAGTTAAAAAGTTGTGTATTTTTCAGTGAGAAGTAAAAATCTCTCAAAATTGGCAGAATTTTTTTTCCTAATGAGGTTCACAAGAGAACACCCCAACCCTTTGTCTGTTAAAAGATGGAAAAGGGGAAGACAGTCCTCAGCAATCTCAAGATCTATGGAGTTAAGCACAGGACTGGGAGCCAGAAGATCTTGAATTACATCCCAGTGTCTGCCGCACACAGGATTAGTAATACTTTGCACTTACATTAGCACTTTGCCACTAAATAAAGTTTGGAAGTGACATTACAAATGGGGAAGGAGCGGCTTGGAGAAATGAAGTGACAAATCCAAATTGGCACAGCTAGTTAGTGTCAGAATCAGGATTACAGTAATTCTTGACAAGCCGTTTAACCTTCATGAGGTTCAATTTTTACACCTTTAAAATGAAGGAGACAATTTCCACCGAAAGCAAAATGTGCAAATGATACCCACTGGCACAATTAGGTAAATACATTGTTCAAAAATTACTACTCCTCTGCTGCAACTTGGAGGTTCAGCAGAGTAGCTGCACAAGCCCCTGCTGCTCCAGGGAAGGACATCTCTTAGGTCTTCTCAGGAAGCAGTGGTGGTGAAGCAGCTCCTCCAGGGAGATTGTTCAGAATTCCCAGCAAAGGAGATGATGCTCAGTCACCTCCATTGGCAACACCTGACCTAGATGACTTGGAAGGGAGAGGGGGTTATAGTGAATTAGGAATTGGGCTGGACATCACCAATCCAGAACTGAGCTGGTGGCACATGGCAGGAGATTTGTCCTGGTTATCACAGCAGAGGAATTACAGGATGCTTTTGGCCATTGAGTTCTCAGCTTGTCAGCAAATCAGGAGTTTTGGCTAATAGGTGAATATCTGGCCAACTCCAGTTCCTTGCTTTTAGAAATAAGTTCCTAGAATAGAGTTACCAATCAGAGCCTCTGATTTGCATGATCTTTTATCCTTGCTTTTTTAAATAACAAATTTACCTTCATAAATTTGAATCCCATCTTTCCACCTCACAACTGAACATCTTTGGAGTGTTAAATGTGAGAAAGATTATGCTCAAAATAATTTTTTTTGTACCACAAAAATGCTGTACAAAATGCTTCCTTTTATTGAGGCTGATGCTGTCTTTGCTAGTTTCAATCTACTGTGGTACTTCTTCCTTATCACCAATCGTGCTGTGATCTTGTTTAGGAAGTTAATAGCAAACAACAAGAAGCAGGTAACTGAAAATAAATAGATGCTGTTTGTATTTTTGTAAACATAAAGATGACCCACACTCCAAAAAAGCATTTAGAAATTCATCTCCACACAGGCAAACCTGTATTTATTGTTGTTCATCAAAACACTTTACCACATGCTTAAAAGCAAACATCCTCCCAGTGCCTCATGCCTTCAGAGGAAATATGTACCCATAGGATTGCCCACCTACCCCTCCTTTTATATCAGTGAGGTGTGTGGGTGATCAGGACTTGGATTGGATCAATATTTTGAAAAAGCTGTTCATCACATTTTCCTGGTGGTTTGATTTTTTTTTTCCTTCCAACTTCCTTGACGCAGCTAAAGTATAGTTTGATGCAGAATGATAAAAAAGAGAATTATTGGTATTATTCAGACAAGTTGCATCTTGATGCACATATCCTGAGGTACAGTAAATCTTACTCTTGATTACAAATTCTGAGTGTTTTTGCTAGTGGAGAGTTTTGTGTTGTTACAAAATGCATCGATATGCAGCAGGATATTTGTTATATTTTTTAGGATGGATTGCTAACTTACAGAAAAAAAAAAGATTGTGTCTGTCATGTTTGGGAGAATTATATTTTTGTTTTATTAACCTGGCTTACTTTAGGGAATGTTTCTGTTCTTCTCTGTAATTTCCCAACTCTAAAATCCCTGTTTTGCTGCCTGTGCCCTGGCAGGGTTGTGTTAGTGCTGCTCACAGAGCAGCCCCGAGGAGAGCTCTGTGAGAGGGTGAAATCCTCCTGTTCTGTGCAGTTCCAGCTCTGAGTGTCTCCCTCTTCCACTGGAGATGGGATCAGTGTGGATGTGTCACAACAAACACCTGGAGCTCAGGGCAGACAAGTGCCCTCCTCTGTTTGTGTGGCAGTCACTCTGGTTGAGGTGGTGCTGCACAGATGAGCCCTTCCCTCTGATCAGAAGCTTTGTTTTGTTGGAAGGATTTGGAAAAAATTAGAAATGCTAATTAAAGCAACGGGGTGATAGCACTGAATTGTCACTTCATGTAACATTGGCTTTGTACAGATGATCAGCTCAAAGTATGGTTAAAATGCTTCCAGGGCGGTGTTTTGTGTGAAAAGCTGTTAAAATACTACTGAGATTTAGCATAATGGGGAAGAGATTCCACAGCACCCAAAATGCTGATGGTTTGCTTCATGCTTAATTAGATTCCCCAGCACCAGCCTGGAAAATGTTTTGTTGTTGTTGATGTGACCAGATAGATTTCATCCCAATCCCCGTGGTGCCAGTGTGGGATAATCAGCACTGGGCTCCTCAAATGACAGATGTGCACTTCCCAAGCTCTGGTGGCAAAGAGAGCACCTAAAGGTGGCCAAGAGCTTTGCTGTCCTCCTGCTACATGAATCAAACAGAAAGTGCTGCCAGCCAACTCCAATGTGTGCTCCAACATAAGGGGCTGTGCCTGAAGGGAATTCAGTCCCATTTCCCTCATGAGAAGAAACTTCAGGTGTAACTAGAGAACAAGGCCCTCAATCTGCCAGTTTTTATCAGCTGAATGACATCAGCTTCAATTCCTTCATGATTCTGATTTCTAGGCAGAGCTCTGTCATCAGCCTGAATTTTGGAAAGTAGAAGATGTGTTTGAAGATTCCCACTGCAGTTTCCTGGAGGTTTCCCAACCCCAGTTCCTGTATTTGTATCTGTGCACAATATTTCAGTTCACATACAGCTGTAGTTATCACCTTGATTTTAATTAGGGCACACAGCAATGAACTGACAGAACTCTATATTTTCTTTCCTTGTAACTGTGCTCAGGTGCAACACCCAGGAGTTCAGGGAGACCAAGGAAAGTACTTTGGCAGGATTTTTACACAGACTATTGTGTAGGTTTTGGAATGAGGCACACAGTTGTCTTTTGGCAACATCTGAGCCTTTAGAGGAGCATCAGACCAGTCATGCTTTCTATTTTTGGTTTGTTTTTAATGCCTTTGAAAAAACCTCAGTGAGCCTGAGCCTCCCTCCCTGGCTCCTGACAGAGGCAGTGGTTACAGGATACTGCACACAGAGCAAAGGTGAACCCCACCACAACATCTGGTCTTACTTTCCCCCTCTCCACGTTATGAACTGAATATCTTCTGGCTAACTCTGTTTCTAATAGCCTGGGTTAAGATTGATTTACACAGCCACTGTAACTGAAGTCTATCTTGAAATCTGAGACTGCCCAAAGAGTGCTGGCACAGCAGAGTTTGTTTATCAGGGTTGGATTTGGGGGAAAAGAGAAATAAAAATCCTGTGTTGCATTTTAATGTAGATTGCTGGATCATAAACAATTTAAAAACTTATTTTAAAAATAATTTCACCTCCTTTTATAGACATAGTGAGAAATTCTAGAAAACAGTTTGCAGGTCTGGTAACAATCCACAAACATATCCTGGTGAAAATTAGTCCAGTGCTGTGGAAGGAAACGAATATTTTAATTCTGTCTGATCATGTATCTTGTACTTTATTTTTCAAATAGGATCCAAATATATTGTAGGAAATTTTCCTCATGAACGTGGTAGGGAATTGTGGGGTGCAAAGCAGCTGCTCTAAATCCTTCCTCTGCATTTGGCTGAGGGTGATTTTAGGTCCCAAAAGTAGTGATGACTTCAGTCCTAGGGATACAAGCAGTCCCCTTTGGAACTTCCTGTTGGGAATTGGTGAAATTCTGCCTTTTATGGAGGCAGTCCTGGGAACCCCTGGATATTTTGGGAGATGGGACCCTGCTCCCAGTGCCATGGTGGAGTGTGGTCACTCCCACTGCCCAGGCTGACCTGGGAGATTTACAGCCTCATACATCTGGGAGATGCTGCTAATAAAATTTTGCCAGCCTTGTGTAACACAGGGCATGCACCAGATAAGCATATGTGGTCAAAAACACAAGTTTAGACTCGAGAAAAAACGCTATTTATAAAGTCCAGATGACCCATTTGCTGGGAAACCCTCCAAACTGGGGGGGTATTTCACTTGGAAATTGCCATTCCCCCGTACTTGAGGAATAATGCTGTTAGTGACAATTTCAAATCTTTCTCCTGGTGTACATTTTGAGCATCATGGTATCCTCTTGTTTCCCATTTTTTACTGTTCAGACCCTCCATAGAATATTATTGTCGCTGCAGACCTTTTATCCAAGGACTGTTGATCACAGCACAGGAACTGTCATCCTATTTGCATTCTGTGGATGCATCATTATTCACAACATTTGATGTCCATAAAACACATTAAAACTATTTCCTTGAGCAAAAATAATCAGCTCTCTGCTGTACATATCATTTGTATACTCAAATTGTAAAATGTAAATTGATATATAAGAAAATGGCCCATTAACTTTTTCATTAATGACAATAATACATTTTGTGCATCAGCAGTAGGAGGACCCTACATTCTTTCTAAGGAACCTGAAGGATAAATGGAGACTTCTTTGTATTTCATAAAAATGAAGGCTGTCATCAAGCCCATTTTAGAGGCTGGGGGGGCAGAGAGGGATTATTTTCTATGGCCTTATTTGTTTTTTAAACTATTCTCATACTTGGAAGCATTCTTAAAGTTAAAATAATCTGATGAGCCTGATCCTCCTGCCTTTGAGGCAGAATTTGCAGTGAAAGCCACCTGGCATTTTGCCTAAACAAGGGCGACGACTTACCTGGATATATATTAAATATTCTTTGTTAAAAGCACTATATGTGCACTGAATGTGTAAACTGGGCACAGCTCCCACCCAGCTGGTAATGAATTGCCTTGAAATATTCATGGCATTTTTTTCAATCCCATCCCAATTTCCATTCCTACAATTTCATTTTTAAGCCGGGTGGATTCTCTGGGTGCTGTAATGGGTGCTGTGCTCCCCGTTGCTGGATAACTTTTCAAAGAGTAGATCTTTTCATGCAAGGAAATAAAATAAAGTGTAAATGACAAGTATTGCTGGGTTTGGTGAAATTTAATAGACAGCTGGGTTACTGTTTCTTTAGGATTTATGCTGAGTTACCTGGAACTTACTGTGTTTTTTATGTATGTAATTTAATCATCTTGTGTCTTTTAAGATAATAGCAAGTGATTTTTCTGTAATTCACATGAATTAAGACATCCTAATATGTATACTGGCTGTCAAATTGCTGTATATTTACCATTTGATTAAACCATAGATTAATAATTTTTCTATAACTGATACATCATGCACTAACAGATAAAGAGCATCTGAGATTAAGTAAGTGAGAAATAAAATCTGCTTTCAGTAAATTGCTTAGAAAAATTACACAGTACATTTAAATTACCATTTGCTTAGCAACATGCCCTTGTAGACATTCCAGTGGGGCTATAAAATGATCGATTTACTTTAATTTTCTACTGAATCCTGAAAAAATGGCTATCAGTAACCTATCCCTTCATCATGGCATGCTGATTCACTCTGTGTATTAAATTTACTGGCAAGGAGCAAGACGTTAACAAAAAGTAACAGATAATGTGAACATTTCATGCATAATCTGTAATATGAGATATGTATTAATAGGGAAATTATGATGCATTCAATTATTCTGAAATGCCTTCCAGAGATGTTTTGATTTGGCTGCGCTCTGATAGTAGCAGCACAGCAGGGAGCATCTCAAGTGATGAATAACCTAATCTCCTAATCTCAAAATGGGCACTATTCACAGCTAGCCCAGGAGAGGCTGGTGGGAGCCACTACACTGCACAGACACTGCTGCTCACACAAAAAACCGGCCACAAAAATCCCCTGCTTCTCACAAACTCCTTTCCACAGCGCAGAATATTTGGGGGCACGGCGGTTCTACAAGTTCAGGTGCTGAGATGGAAAAGAAACCTTTGCTCCCCTCTCAAATAAACTTGGGAGACAAAAGGCTATAAAAATAATTGTGTGTGCAGTTGTTCTGTTAGCATTGAAGGTTGCTTTGTGACATTATACAAAGGAGCTCTTTCTGACTTTACCCAGTTTAATATATACCTGAAATGATCTTTACTATGTATACAATATTTTTTTCCCCTGGAAAAAGAATCCCCAGCAGAACAAGAAACTCCTTATTTTGTCTCATGAGCCCAATGGACCCGAGTGCTTGCTTGTGTGTAATTAAGCAGCCGTGTTTACTACTTCTCCTGGTGAACAATAGTCTGGTTTCCTGAGGAGGTCAAGCAGGATTTATTTTATTGTGTACCCACTCGGAGCAGGCAAGGTGCCTGTCACTCCTCAGCCCGGCTTGGGCACTTTTCCCCTGCTCCACATCCACTGCTTTATTCTCATTTCCTCACCTTGGCATTTCTGCAACTGAACCAAAACAAAAAAGCCCAGGAATCTGAGCCACGGCAGCACAGCAAACAATCCTGGGCACACAGGCTATGCAAATCCACCGAATTTTTTTACACTTAATTACTTGATTGCAGTGGGCTCACTTTTTGATTAATGCAATTTGGCAAAAGGTAATATTACACCAGTGTATTAGAATTTTTAGTAATTATTCAATGTTAATATGACAGTGTTCTTGAAGAAAAATGAGAAGGAAACTGTATCTCTGTTTTGTCTTCAATTCACAGCTCTGCTCAAATAGAGAGAGGAGGAGAGACACACAAATACTTGTGTAAATAAACGTGGTTTATCTTTGGGAAAAATCTTACTAAAAATTCCTGATTAGTCTTCTCCCAACTTCCTGTCCTTAATGCCATACTTTTAAAATTATTGGCATTACAAGGGTGCAGAAATGATTTTACACTCTTTTTTTATGCTGCAGTTTATTTGATTTACAAAGTGATTTGTTCTAACAAGTACCTTTGCAGTTTAATCATAATGCCACATTGTGTGTGCTGTTTTCCAAGACCTGTGCTGTTCCTAATGCCTTTGGCAGCCCAGCTCCTGAGCTTTGTGTCTGATAGAAAGCAGGGAAGTGTGAGGCTACTTAGATTTCCTTTGCTTAAGCAATTTGATTTCCTCCACGTTGTGCTCCGTGCGAGCATCGCAGAGCAGAACGTGGGGTTTTTACCTCGCCTGCTGTTGCACACCCTTTACTCCAGGTTGTAGCCACTAATCAGGGTTAGCAACCAGGGAGGGAGCGGGGCCCTGTTTTATGAAACTTTCAGATGAGGGATGTTGGGTTTATTTCAGTCTTTAGTACCCGAGAATGTACAATTGCTCTGAAGATAAATAAAAGATTCAGCTGGATGCCACTGGAGAGCAGAGCAGCATGTCTTTGGCATTGCTGGAGTCTTATCTGATTTGGATTTGTATACCTCATGGGGAATGGCAAAATATTGGAACAGACGGCTTGATATTTCCGAAGAATATAGTGGGCTTTATTAGCACCAGTTTCACTCCCTGACTGACGGCTTTTTCAAATTTTTTATCTTATTAATCTGTGCTACTGTATGTAAATGTTATTCCTCTCTGCATAAGGGAGGCAACCAGCGATTTGTAATAAATGCTTATGAGTGCCTGAGGCTGCACTTAAACTTTAAAACATCTATTATTAAGTTGCAAAAAAACACTGTAATGGCCAATAGTGACCTCATAGGAATTTTAAACTGTGGTCTGCTCTTCTGCATTAAAAACAAAAAAATTGCCTGAAGTTAGAATTATGAGCAATGCTATTTTAACAGCTGCATTTTGATTATTAAAGTGTGTTTTACAACTGAATTACAATGCTTTTATGGACTCTAGGTATAAGATTTAAAAAGGTCATTAAACATAGTCGGTTTTGTCACAGTAGGTGTCATTGTATACAATGGACACTATACAATCTATTTTATGTCGTCGTACTTAGGATTTAAAATAACAAGGGGAAGCATTTTAGTTTGCTTGAGCATGTAGATTACTGTAGAGCTTTTCAGGTATTTTGACAGTTTGCAGTCCAAAATGACTACTTTCATTATTATTTTATTAATTTGACAAGAAGCCCTACAGATTTTCTGTGTATGAACGTTCCATTTGTCTCAGAAATAATTAAAAATGCCAGCCTAGAGCAACAAGACAACAGAAACACTTCTGGCAAATCAATGCTGAGAAATGCATCGTTTGTACGGGAGCCAAGTGTTTAGTCCTGAGCCATTTTTACATTTTCTCAGCCTGATAGGAAGTGGGCTCATTGACAGCCAGTATTGACCTGCAGCGTGGGCTGGGCAAACCCAGCACCTATAAATTGATTTATCCAGGGTGTCGTGTGCTGGGTGCTGCTTGCAGTGTTTACATCTTGCACAGCACAGATGCAGCAGGCAGGAGGAAACCCCTCTGCAAAGGCAAACTTCAATTCTGCTGCCCTTCTCCTGCTCCGTCAGACTTGGAAATACTTAAATCTTTAATTTGCCTTTCATTAATTTGTCATGGCGTTATCCTGGTGAAGAACCCAAGAACAAACAGCCCGGGTTCGGGGTGGCTGCGTGTTAATGAGTGCAAAGGGAAGCACGCTAAGTGCAGAAAGCTCCAAATATTTGACAAAATGTCACAAAGGATTGTATTTGCATGTAGTAGCATGGGTAGGACATAATGATTAGTGTGTAGTGCCGTGCTGGCAGTACCTACTCCGGCTTATCCTGATAACATGTCGGCTGCACAGCTTTGAATATTGTATATGTTCTTTGAACATATCTAGGACTAGCAGAGCTGTCACTCCACTGAAAAATGTGCCTGCACGAATGACAATACTGCTTTAATTTTTTTTTTTAAAGAGGACGACTTCTAAATAATTATTATCATGCTAATAACATTTGTATTCTTTTGTGTATAATTAAGATCTGCCTGTCTGAGCATGAAATAGGGTTGAAATCTTGAATAAGTATGCTATCCTTAACCTATTTAGTAAATCAATTTTAATTTAGTATTCTTTAGGTTAAGTCATAACAATAGAATTGATGTATACAGAAAAATCTACAATTTATGGTTGTAAACCTTCTCGGAAATGTTTAATAATAAGCAAAGCTTCTGTGAAATTAAAAAATCTACCCCTCTAAATGTAAGTGCTGAATTAAAAAAATGATTCAGCGATTACTAAAGTCATGTGTTTTTTTAATTACCATTAACTCTTTATTACTTAACATGAAATTGTACATGTGATTTTATCTACAAGTCCCTGTAGGATTGTAGTGCTTTTTCCAAAGACTTGTCTTTGAGCCCTACCCATTTTTTTGAAACATAAGGAACACAATTACCGGAGTAAGATTGAATTCCTAGTCTGCAGTTATATTATCATATTTGTATTTCTTATTTAAATAGAGAGCAAAGCAGTTGGAAGGTTTTTTTGGGGAAAAAAAGTGCCTTTCAAAGATTTTCAGTCCTGAGAGAAGTCAGAAATGCCTAACGAGGGACCAGATCCTGCTTGGAAAGGGGAAAGTGGGAGAGGCAGGAGAGAAAAATACCCTTAGCTGCTGTATGAAACAGTTTGATGTCTTTGTTATTGTAAGTTTGCATCCCAGGGCTGTGCAGATTCCTGAAATCCTGCTTCCCAGCATTACTGTGGGACTTGTATGGGCTGGGCTGTGTGTGGGATCTTCCCTGGCTGAGGGAGAGGTGATGGAGATTTCCCCAGGTCTGCGTGTGGTGTTTGCACACCTGATTTGTTCTGATCACAGTCCTGGTCCTCCAGCAGAGTTTGAAATGCAGTGACAGCAAACAGCCTCTGTGTTCCCAGCTTTCCAGTGCCATGTACACAATCCATGGAGCTGAGCAGTAGATTAGGTTCTGGAGTTTTTTCCAAGGACTGGAATTTTACTGGATATTATTTATGGGCTTTTTTTCTACTTCAGCTGGCCTTTAAAATATTTCCTTCCTGTGGCATCTCTGTGTAACAGTTACAGGAAAACAACCCAGCTCTTGTTAAAGACTCATTGACTGATCCTCACCCATTTTAAATTGGGAGCTGCAGTGATTTACAGTGGTTGAGGATTGGATTCATGATGCCTTGAGAAAACATGGGAGGAGCACAGATTGTAAGTGTGGTTTTATTAGGGGGAATATTCATTGGGGACACTGTCATTGCTGCTCTCTCATTGCTGCCATCACCAGTCATTTCTGTGGTGCTAAAATCTACTTTACAATATTTGGGAGTCTTGGATAGATGACCAGTTAAGCAGAAACACTGCAAGTGAGGAATGGAATTTCAACACCTCACTTCTTTATGCTCCTTTATGAACCTTAGACACAGCTATTATCTCATAATGGCACATTTTCTTTTAAAAGGCCCCTAACAAATGTACAAAATGGGTATTTTCTAAGTTGCATAGTTTGCCCACCATTTGCCTCCGTGTTTTTGTCAAAGGACATCTTAGAAAAAGGATGTGTTAATGTGGGCATGGGATGGCTTTGCTGGTTATGTCAAATGGCCTGTCTGCCTCATTTGATCCCAGCCAGGGTGCTACAATCTGAAGGAATTACAGGTGGAATGCTGTAGGCTTGTAACTCACTGAAAATTAGATACAGAATGTGCTTCCAAACACAGGTGCCATTTCTGAACACAAGAAAAATAGGAAATCAGGGAAAAATTTCCTTTAAGGTGAGGTAGTGATTTCTTCATATGCCAAAGAGAACATGGGGCACAACTCGTGTTCCCAGTGAGAAGGAATTGTCAGAGAACATGCCTGGGAATGAGAAAGAAAAGGAGAATGACACCTTTTAAGGAAAACAGCATCTGGAGGAAACATTACAATCTGTAATTCAACAATGGGACTTTCAAAGGTTAGGTCACTTCAGCAAAGATGAATTCAGCCCATGGCTCTGGAAGGCTCAAGAGGCTCTGGCCCCAGTAATTTTGTATTTTCTTCTCTCTATATTTTATGAAGTGAATCATTGTTCCTGAAGTTTGACAACCCCATTGGTAAAAAAAATCTGAGCTGTTTTTACATGTGATCAGGGAAAAACCACCAGGAGTGTATCCTAATAGATAAGAGAAAAATGTGTGTGTCCCCCTGCAATTTGCTTTATTCATCTGTTCATATAATACCAGAAAACTTTCAGGATGGTGCCCAGACTTCAAGAGTGTTTGTGGTGCCCATCCCTGCCTTTTCCCTCTGTAACACACTGCTGCTAATTTTGATTTCTTCAACATTTAAAAGCAGGCTCACATTTTCTGAACATCTTTGTATAGCAATAAAAGAAGCAAATATGCAACAAGCAAGCAGCAGCAAATGAATAATACTCTTTCAAAGTAATCATAGCAATAATAACCCAGGCTCCTTGGCCTTCAGCTGCCCACTTCTTGAATTGCTTAATTAAAATAGATAGTCCTGGGCAGACCCTCCAGAGGTTAATAAAGTGGGTCTTTGAATCAGAAAGGATAAAATTCCAAAATTGAGGATTGTCTGTGTGGAATACAAAGCTAAACCAATTCCTGTTGTTTATATGAAAGGGATTCCAAGTGTAGCAGTTTTGCTGATCTTTGTTGATGTGACAATAAGAAGAGAGGAGATTTCCAAAGCAGCCAGGTCTTAAGCCACTTAGGATCTAATAATGTCCCCTGATTTCCAGGGAGAAATAGCTGGTGGGATCATCTCAGAAGCATTATCCAGCTGGACTGGTAGTGAAGAATTCTTATGTTTAAAAAATAATAATGAGAAGTTTTAAATTTTGAGCCTTTTCTCTTTTTATAGAAAAATTATTTCAATCACTCCCCGCATTTGCTTTTGGAGAAAAAACCCCACAACAATCTGGATTCATTTACCTTGTTTCAAACAAACAAAAAAAAAAATGAATACTTCTTAGCTAGATTAACTTTCCTTTTGGATGATTATTCTCAGGTGCAGGTGGTGCACATGTTTGCCCCAGGAGCGAGGCAAGCTCTGGGAAGCAGCTGATGATGCTGTGATAGTACAAACAGCCCAAATGCAGTTTGGTGTCACTGCCCTGGTGTCAGCAGAGTCAGTGGAGCTACACTGATTTATACCCAAGGCACTGCACTTCCCAGACAGACATCCTGACTGCTTGTCCACTGTTAGGCTTTATTTATTTATTTATTTATGGGCACTTGCAGCCACTTTGCCATTGCTGTCCTCTAAAGCTGATCTACCACACAGGGAAATTTGAGACATTTTCCCAGTTTGAGATTTGGTAAATGTAGCACTGACTTTTTAACTGTTTGGAAGAATTTAATTAAAAATAACTTCTAGAAAGAGGCACATTGTGCATCTTGGAAAGAATCCATGGAATCTAGAAGGTAATTCTTCTTTACTAGTTTCAGGTTGGTGCATGGTAAGTTTTTCATTGCTGTGTCCTAAGCAATTATTTGTTCTTTGGAAATCTTAGCTTCCATAGAGAGAGGGCAATTTCCTTTAACCCAACAGTTGTGGTATACAGAATACTTTAAATTAGTATTTAAGGAGTTGATACTGGTCTCCCAGCTTTGGCAGGGCAGAACTGTGGCCTTGCTTTTCCTGGTGATCTAAAGGCACAACCAAGTTCCCTTCTTATCAGACTGGTTGGCAGCTTAAGGCAGCTGGGCCAGAGGCAGCAGCAGTGACTGCATCAGTGGCAGTCAGGATTTCCCAGAGAAGGCAGGAGCACAGTGGCATCCCTGGTCCCCTGACACCTGCAGCTTCACCCACCTCCTCAATCTAACAGGGCCCGAGTGGCATCCTCCAGCTGAGATGTTCCAGAGGTGACTAATCTGAGGTGAAAGGGCAGGACTGGGCTGGGAAGGCTGATGAGCATCTTTCCTTTCCCCCGGCCTCTGGCCTCACACTTCCCAGCAGCTGCCTCCTGCAGAAACACTGATGCTGAAGTGCCTGATGGACCTGACCATGGGCAGACTTGGGGCACAGAGCAGAGCCAGCCTCGTGTGTTCTGAGAAGGGAACAGAATCAGGAGTGCCAGAGGCTTCTTACAGCTCTTGGGAGGCAAGGAGGAGGTTTGGTACAAAAGGGAAGGACAAAATGACTCATAGCAAAAGAAACACTGTGTCCCAGAAGCTAGAAGATGAGGATGTTAAGCTTTGTTTACCTCATTGGGAAACATGTCCTCAAAATTTTACACCAAACGCCTTGATAGGGATACAATTTACATCTGTATTTACAATTTTTTATCTCCTAAAGCAAAGGCACAGATAAGAGGAAGAACATTTTTTTGTTGCTCAACAATCAAGATTACTTAACAGAAAAAATGATCCACTGAGCTTTGTCTTTGTGGAAAGCCACCAGCAGTGTCAGGACCTCACAAAGAACTCTAGCGAGGGTTTAGGCTGCTTAATTTTTAAGTATCAAATTAAAATACCTAAATTAGTAATATAGGCCTATCCATTAGTAAATATTCAGTGGACAGAGAGAGAGGCTCCTCCAGAGGACAGTTCACATTTACCTACATTAAACACCCACTCAGAATTGCCAAGGGGAAGTCAGATGTCTATATTTGGAAATCACTGTCACAGTGATGGACAAGACTCAAATTTGTACATGGGTGAACAGCCAAATAGAAAAGGAAAATGCAAAGGGTACTTTTAGCCTTGAATATGAATGTGAATTTTTAAGCTACCTATTTAACTGAAGGGAGCAGGTCTGGGGTACAGGGAGTCACCATACTGATTTCCACAGCCCTGCATTCAATCTTTTAATTTACAGGAACCTTGGCTTCTGGAGCATTTAGACATTTGGTCACCTGTGTCCTATTGTCAATTGCCATCTGAGAATGGCATCTGTGCTTCCATACAATAAGTCCTAACATGACCCAGGAATTGCTGGGAGAGCAGCAGCTGACCCTGGTCCAAGCTGGTTACTTAAGTGCAGACAGAACTGTCTCAGTGCCCAGGAACACCCCTGGAACTACTTAATTTACCAGCAAAGCTGGACTAAAGCTGGAGTCAAAGCTGGAGTACTCCTGGCTCCATGGCAGAGTGGTCACCATTGCTCCAGCAGCACAGCCCGAGCACAGGCACTGTGTGAGGTGTTGGGAGGGCTCTGCTCCCCTCCTTCCAATCCTCCTGGACAATTTTCCCTCTGTTTGCTATCACAGTGCTGATCTCCAATCCTCCTGGACAATTTTCCCTCTGTTTGCTATCACAGTGCTGATCTCCTGAGCAGTGGGGTGAGTTCCCAGCCTGTGCCTTCTCCAGGGCTGGATGTGGAACGAGCACAGTGAAGCAGCTGATCCGCGCGTCCCGCGCCGCCTGTCACTTCCTTGAAACCACTGGCAAGGAAACGTACACTGGAGACATTTCCTTGTTGCTGGTGAGCATGGTCTCATCTGGTGCTGCTCTCCAGCTGGATCTTCAACATGTCAAACTAGTCAAATACAGTTCTTTAAATGAGAGAAAAATGTTTCATGCCCAGAAATGAATGCAAACAGTAAATCTGTGTCCCTGTGCTCCTCTCTCCCCAATTCCTAACTGCTGAATGTATTCATGAAGCTCTGAGCACATCTTTGTCTACTGAATGACTGTGTGCTGCTGTTGAAATATAGCTGTTGTACAATATTTTAACTTGCACACAGAGGTGCAAAGTGCAGTACCTGAAATGGCTTTGGAATAAAGTAAAGGTTGGGGAAAGCTGCCGAGAGGCCGAGAGTAGTAACCCTCCCAGAGAAATCAGTTTGTTTTACAAAGTGCTGTGGAGGCATGAGGCTGAAGTGTGTGTCTTCTTCCCTCCATCTTCATGGGGGAATGGATTCTGGAGAAGAGAAAAATGCTTTTTATCATTCCTTTTGGGATTCAAGTTTGGATAAGGTTTTTGTAAGAATGGGTGCTATGAATGAGCTACTAAAACTTAAACTTTTTCTGTTCCCTTGATAGTGCCTTGAGGGGCTCACCCCATACATTTCTCCCACAAGCCCAAAAGGGACTCTGGGAAAGCTGGCACTTCATTCTGGGGACGCATCTGTCAGCGTGTGCAGCTGATCACAAGGTACAGCTTGGTGGGTAGAATTAATCCCAGAGTGGCAAGGTGAGGTCAGAGCCACGAGCAAACCTCCAGATTAGCCATTAAAAGGAGTACAAGGACAAAAACTGGGGAATAAAACTGAAGGTTTCATTGAAATCCAGATTATAATGAGATTAATAAAAGCACAAAAGAGTAACAAAAGGAAAAGGCAGAAGAGAAGCAGCTCATGCTTGACACACTCTTCCTTACCATCTTCCTCACCCTTGCTGGAGGAGATCCCTGTTCTCTCTTACCCTACAAATGACACTGCTCAGTCTTTCCTTCTTTCTGGAAAAGTGATTCCATTTGTGAGGAGACTCTGACTGTAACAGCACAAGGGGACTGTGCTTGCAGTTGCCAAGCTGGACAAAGGGAACCTGGAGGGTTTCACACCAGCTGTTTCCACCACAGCAAGACTGACAAATTCTGTTCCGTATTCTCATTATTAGGGGTAATGATGAAGTGACTAGATGTCCTCCTTCGAAAATTAAAGCTCATTTAACTAGGATAAAAGCATTTGGGAGAAAAGAAGTAAATATAGGGAACACAAATATTGTGTGCCAGATCTGTAGCTGTGTTCAGTGTGGGAACCTTGTTAAGCCCTAATTTCTGTATATTTCTGTGGTGAGCCTGTGTTGTGGCTTATCTCTCAAGGCAGCTGATCTCCCCTTTTCTCCTCTGACAGCTTTTAACTATATGATATTCTTTAGATCTGCAATATCTCACCCTGTGTCTTCACTGGAGACTGAATACAGGATCCTTGAAGTCAAGAGCTTCTCTGCTGTGTTTCAAGTGTGTCCTGGGACACTGTGTATGACTTTCCAGCACATGCCACTATCCTCATAATAATGGGAGGATAATAGGAGTTATACTGCATGTCTGAATAACTAGGTTAGATATCTGTTTTCTTTGATTGTTGCCTGGCATCTCTCTGTCTGTCACATCTCCATTTTCCCTTTGTTGTGGGAGGCGATTTCCCCTTCGATAGGTTTGACTCGTGCATTAACATTTCTTAGTGGAGAACTGCAGCTTTCAGCACACTTATTCTCTCATTGTCTGCACCTGTTTGTTTCCAGTGTAAAAATTTCAGACAACCTCCCACTCTTTCTGTCATCCTCCTTTCAAATCAGAATGCCATGAATGATCTGAAGGGCACGGGGGAAAAAAGAGCCTTTTGTTACTGAGTAATTTCTTTTTAAGTCTCTTTCCTTCTTTTTAACTTTGATATTTGTGTAAAGATATTTTGAGGTCTCATATCCTATTTTTGTTCTTTGAATATGATATTATCTTTTGCCTTTGATAATCATTGTCATTCTGATTTTCTTTAATTGTCTCCAGACAAAGTATCTGCAGAAAGGCAAGTGCTGTGGTAGGGAACTTAGTGTTTGCAGCAGAACATTATGGTGAGGAAGTTAGAAGAGTGGGAGGCTGTAAGGATGAATGTTAATAATGTCTTAATTATTTTATAATAAAACTATTCACTGGATTTGCAAAATGTATTTGAGAGGAACACTCTTGCTGAGAGGACTTGAAACCTAAATAAGTGAGACAAGCAGAAGGCAGGCATCATCCAAGCAAAATATAAAGACTGCATGTCATGCTAAGTGCTTTTAAAACAATCCCCGAACTGTTTCCCTTCCCTATGGCCAAGAGAGCATATTGCAAACAATATGCTGTGGTATTACTTCCCATCTTTGCTTATGTGAAATCAGATGAAGGAGGGAGAAGGGAGAAGGAAGTTCTTTTCCCGTTGCCTCGTTGTCCCACTTGTCCCCCTGACCCGGGTGAGGGACAAGCTGTGGTGTGTCCCTGCCAGTGCCGCGGGCAGCTCCATCCCAGCATTCCAGCTGAGCCTAGCACTGAGAGGAGAAGGGAAATCAGTGGGAAAACAGCCTTTCCAAGCCAGGTCTAACATTTAAACTCCAGGGGAGATGGGAGCGATGCAACACAGTTCGTAGGACGGCGGTTCAGCCCTGTAAGAACAAGTGTAGGGGGAATTTAGATTTCCTAACCAGGGGGTGCAGGGAACTGCTGCATCTCCGTAGGCACTGAAAATCTCTTTGTTGTCTTAAGAAGAAAGTAAAATGCCAAGCTGCAGTAGTGCTGGCCAGTGTGTTTAAATACACTGAAAGGCATTGATATCTCCGAGGAGTCTCTAAGGTGTATTTGATCTATTACTTTGCATGCGCTATGAAATAATAAATAACCCAACAGATACCACGCTGCATGACAAATTTGAAAGTATTTTCACTTAATCTCTGCCTTGATGAGACACTAATCTGTCTTTTAAAACATTTTCAAAGGTGTCCTTACAGACCTATCAGAATTAATGGTGTATTCCGTTGCACTCTGGATTGTCGAAAACACAAAAGCGCATTATCACCTCGTGCTAGAGATACCATCACCTCGTACTAGGGACACTTAGCAGGTAAATACAGTGGGCAGCAGGCAGTGGGATAAATGCATCCCTTGCTGCACAGAAATCATGGCTCAGAAGCCAGCGCAATGAGACAAGTGTACTTGACTCCACAGTGCCGGAGTACATCCCTTGGAAAAGTAAAGCGCAGCTACGTGCTCCACAGCGAGGTGTAAATAACACTCAGGAAGGCAATGTCTGTGTGGTGCTCCGGAAATGTAAAATCACTGCTTGTTCATGGGACGCTCTCCAAGGTGGCATTTGTTACCTCAGCCATTAGCAGTGTTACACTTCTTAGGGAAGGACAAAACCCTGTCATAATCAGGTTTTGAAGGTGTAGTGTAAAACTGCTCAAATTCTGTGGCCAATTCTTCTGTACACTCCCACCCCTTTGTGAACCCTCAACAAGTGTTGTTTCTGAAAATTAGGATTTGAATGCCATTCTCAAAATATAATTTGGTTAAAAAATTCCACAATAATTGGCAATTTCAGAGTTGTTGGGTATTTCCCTGCTCTTGGATTAATCTTGCATCAAACCCCACATTTTATTCCCCATTCGATCATATCCCCATTTGATTCTCAGCATTTAGACAGGTGGTTTCCATTGCCAATATAAATTGGGAGGTATCAAACACAAATGAAATACTTGTGTTGATTCAGCTTAAACCAAATTCCTGTTGTTCTCTTAGCATGGATCTTTTCCAAATGTTCTCTTCTGGTCAGGCTCTTCAAGCAAATTTCCAAATGTAAAGTCTTACGAGCATCTTTGGGGGAAGTTTCAGCTGACAGTCTGCTTACATAAGCAAAAGCCAAAATTTTGCAAATCATCTTTGAATGTATCCTACTTATGCTTTACTTTTTCAATGGCCGGGAAAAAGGGAAGTTTCTATAAATGTTCCCAGTGACGCTGCCCAAAGTGTACCTTATGTACTGTACAGCAGCTCTCCACAGAAGATGCAATTTGAATTTGAAAAGAATTTGAAAATTATGTTGACAATTTGCATTCCCCAAAAGCACTTCAGCTGTCTTTCTACATTTTCTTGGCTTTCTAGGGGTTCTAGAAGGAAATTTCCTTCTTCCACCTCAAATCTTTTTGCTGAGTGCTCAGACATATTTAGGAATTTAGTCCTCCCAAACCAATCCAATTTGTGAGCTGCACGGTGCCTTCTTTCATCATTTACCAGTAAAAGTAATGACACAGGGCGGAGGTTAGAGCTGCAACAGGAATGAGAGAAAAAGGGGCACACAGCATTATTCTCTTCCTAAGTAGCTCTGTGGATTCTATTATGAGGATTTAGGATATTGGGGAGCTTTAAGTTTAAGTTCTGCTGCATAATCAGTTGGGGCTGGTTCAGTGGCTGAATCTCTTTGAAATATTACAATGATAATTTTCCCTTTTCAGCTTTTTTCCCCCCAGAACTTTTGGAACCAGTGCCTTAAGAGCAAATAAGGGCTGTGCCTGAAGGTGGGAAAACCAAGCCCATACCCAAATCTGGCCCCAATTTAGTCTGAGTTTTCTCCCATTCCAGATACCAGCTCTAATCCAGTCCGGATTTTCCCCTGTTCTGGATTCCAGCCATGATCCAGTCTGGGTTTTCCCCCCATTCCTGTTTCTGGCCCAAACCCAGTCAGCCTTTGTGTCCATTCTGGATCCCAAGTGTGATCCAATTTGGGTTTTGCCCCTTCCAAATCCTGGTTGTGACCCCGTCTGGGTTTTTCCCCCATTCCAGATCTCAAATTCTAATCCAGTCTAAGATTTCCCCCATTCTGAATCCTGGCCCAGAACAAACCTGGGTTTTCTCTCATTCCCCATCCCAGCCTAGATCTGGACCTTAGACCAAGTACCTTAAGGGCAAAGAAGGGCTGTGCCTAAAGACAGGAGCCAGGTTTCTCCTGTGTTTTCCCTTAGAAACGTTTGGTTGGTGTTCCCTGGGGGCAGCTCATTCTGCTCCAGTGTTTCAGCCGTGCAGGTGAAAGAACTTCACTTTCTCCAGCTAATTACATGGAGATGTGTTTCATCCCGGAGCAGGAGTGGGAAGCGCTGAGCTGCAGGTGGGACAGTGCCACCACTCGGGTTGCCACCGATGTGGAGCAGCTGGTGATTACAGCTCTGGCAGGTGACATTTCAGCTCCTGGCCTCTGCGTGAGCACAGAGCGTTCTTTCCTTGCCTTCCTCCTCTCCTTTTTGGAGTGTGGAAATGTGGAAGATACACAGCCTGAAGGAAAAGGAAAAGGTGGTTCTGTGTTTGGCAGCACAGGGAAAGCTCTGCCAGCATCATCATGGAAGGGTTTGTGCTCAGATACAGCTGTGACAAAAGTCCAGCTCTTTTCAGCCTTTTGTGTGTCCCTTCCTCCTTCAGAGAGGATGAGAAGAATCATTACTGCGTCCCTTAGGTTTTTTGTTCCTACCTTGAGCCGAAGCCAACTTCCCCCAGGCTTAATTCAACATTTAGTAGTGTTGGAAACACCAAAGAGAGGAAGAGAGACAGGGAAAAAATGTAGCTGCTTTTTGTGCCTGAAGTGATGCAGATCCTTCTGTGTAAGAAGAGGTGCTACCTGCTTTCTCTAGTTCTGTTTTTATGTTGTACTGCTGATAATAACAAGAAAAGAAGATTATGTGAGCCTGAAAATGATAGGATGTGTTTTGCTGTTGGTTCTTTCTTTTGATGCTGTTCCTTCAAGTCTTACTTTTCCCATTAGAAGTAGGAAATTAGCCCAGTTTTGGGTTTGTTTTTTTAATTTTAAATGAGAATTGTAAATGCAATGTATTTTTGCAGTCCTTAGAATACATCCCTCATTTTCTTCAGCTAGTGCCAAAATGTAAGAGCAATATTTTATAAAAGCTGTCCCCGACTTATCCTGTCTCTTCTGTTCTTTACTAAATGAGGGAAGAAAATGACGATTTATTTAAACAAAAGATAAGATGGATGTATAATAATAAGGAAACATGAAAAAAAACCTAAAGCTGTTAGTGTTCTTTGTTTTCATAGGCAATCATTTGATTTAAAGTAATTTTAGCCAAATATTTTTATTCTTGTTCATTGTTGTTTTTGTAAGCTGTAATTCAAGTGTTATGAAATCTAATTATACAAGAAAGATTTGTCTAAATTCAAAGCAAAATCCCAAACATAATAATAAAATTGCTATACATCCCCAGCTCAGCTCCTGTGAATATTAGTTCTCTGTTGAAAGGCTCTCCATAGGATTCAATTTTGACCTAGAAGAAGGTGGCAAAATGTATCATCTCGTAGTGATAAAACAATATGAGTACAAATGGACTCAATCCAGTTCTGATGCAAGTTGTAAACAATTAAAAGTACATGAGCTACAATGCCCAGAGCTGATAGCTGAGGACATTACTGCACGCTTGGGGTAACGCTGGGAACCAGGAAAACAATTGTTTCACAATGGGACATAAAAGCAACAGAAAATATTTGTCTCGGCAGAGCAGCGCAGCCTTGCAGGGCCGTGGCGTGGGGAGGATTTTTCAGCAGGCTGGCACGAGGCTGAGTGATGCATAATGGCAGCAGGGAATGGATTTCTGCATAGCTGAGTAGGTGACGTCATGAAAAAAGGACTATTTATCACCATAATTTAACACAAGATGCAACACAATGGCTTGATGGATGCATTTTATGGTTTTCAGCCAATCATAATAATGGATCTATTGACTAAAGTTTTAGATGCCCTTTATATACCCTTAGTGGATAGAAAAACAGCAGCGAAAACAGAGAATGAAGAGGCTGAGAATAAGTCAGAAAACATTTGTCTGGAATGTTTTCAAAATTCAGGCCTCCTGTGTAACAGCCTTTTGACCTAAAGCTTCCTCAATTATGTTTTTAAATCCCTAAAAGCTAATGAGGCTCAACAAGAATATTTCAATTGAATATTGGAGTAATAGTCACTTGGGGAGCAAATCTGAAATGTTTTGGCTTTGCCCAGTTCTGCCTGAGCTGAGGTGTTGTGTTAGGAACTTTGGCACGCAGGTGATGTCCTCACTTTGGGCACCTAGGTAGGAGCAGGGAAGGAGAGGAATTTTCTGCCTTTAATGTGAAACTGTTCATACACAAGAACAAAAAGCCCAAGGAGCAGAAGCCCTGGCTTCTCCCTTCTCCCAGGAATGCCTTGTCCCCTCAGAACTGCCTCCTTGGTCCCCTCTTTTTCTCCAGGATATTTTTTTACTTTGCTGTCACCTATTTGGCTAAATAGAAGAGGAGACAGGGGCTGTCCTTTCTCAGCTTGATGGCTCCAGCAGTTCCCTGGGAGCTGGGAGATGAAAGATTAAATTCATTTAGGATGAGGAGGGCTTAGCAGGTTCCCAAAGGGAGTGGGAAATCTAACTAGCAGAGGATGCCTCCTCAGGGAGGTGCTTTGATTTGGGAGAGAAGAAGGGGAAAACAGAGGATTCTCCTTGGACCAGAAGTTTCATTTCTCAGTGCTGGAAAACCTCCTGGATTTTACCTCTTACCACGGGCATGTTTGTATCCTTTGCAGGCAAAACACAGGATTGATGGCTGAAGTTGAGTGTTTTGCCCTGAAAGGATAGGGAGTGTGGGCGGAGCTTTCCAGCAAAGATAGGAACAGCTTTTGGGATTTCCTGTAAAGTTTCTGGATAACTCTGGGAATTGATTTAAGATATTAAGTGCCAGCCCATCTCTGAAGTATTCTTAGGGCATGAAAATCCACCTGATTCTCATCCCCAAATGCTGTGCTTCCACAAAGGGATGATCAAAGAAACAAGGAGGCAACAGCTCCATAGCTGCTTCCAAGCTGAATATTGCTGTGGTTTTTCACTGGGTTCCCTGATGGAACTGTGGGAATTTAATTCAGGTTCTTGATGCTGGCATGTTGAATCTTTCCTTCTTGTTATTTTTTTTTTTAAATTTTTTTTTTTGTGATTGGACTCCATGGAAAGACCTGAAACACCTGAAACTGTGGGTTCGAAATAAATGAAATAAATGATTTCCATTTCCTTGCTTTTTCTGCATTAGGAATAAAAATTTGTAACCACTGCATTTTGGAGGTACACACAAACAGAGTGAAAAAGAGAAGTGTGTGCTTGTGAATTAGAAAGGGAAAGTTCAGTCAACATGAACAGGTTCTTCTCTTCTGGAGTTGGTCCATGTCCAGGAGAACTGGGAAAGAACCCAAGAGTTTTGGTCTCTCCCTTTGGAGAACCTGCAAAACAGGCTGAGAAGAAGAAATGCCCACAGGGAGAAATTCAGGGCTTTCCACAAGACAGAACACCGCAAACCACTTGTTCAGCTGAACCTTAAAAATCTCTCCACTAAGCTGATGAAACACTGGAAGACTGAACTTCCTATTTAATTTTATATAAACTAGCCTAAAAAATGACTTCAAGCTGACTAGGATTTAATTTTCAGTGCTAACCTTCAATTAATTTGTAACTTTCTTGGCACCCAGTTTGTTGGAAATGGCTGTAATTATGTTGTTTTCTGAACGGTGCATTCATTCAGGCCATATTCTATAAGACTATTTATACAGCTGGGGAAAAAATAATGGTATTTAGGGGGATGGGGGAAATGCTAATGGAAAACTTATTGAAAAAAATCTGAATTATCGATTTTGAAAAAGGATCTTATTAACTCACACTTGATGTTTTAACTGGAATGTTTAGTTCTTAAGAGAATTTGGGATAGTTTTGTTGTCTTTAACAAGAAATGCATGGTCAGCTTCCCCGTGGCTGCCTTTTATGCATGTTTGAGGCTGGCACAATTATATACTGCAAAACCCCACGTTGCTCTGCTGTGTGGAGTTTTGTAATGACAGTGTTATTTCCTAATTGATCTGCATAGCAGGGTCAAATTGCTGTTAGAGGGGAGTTATTCTGGAATCTGAGAGGATGAGAACATTCAGAGAAAAGTTGTTACCTTCTTTTTCAGAAAAAAACCCAAAACAAATAAACAAAAAAGTCCCTTTTAGAAGACTTTTTTAATGCACAATAAATTGTGTTGGCCTACATTGTGAAACACTGCATGTTTTCAGATAAACAGATTCAGTCTGGGTTTTTTTCTCCTCAATTTCTGTAAGTTTAAAAGCTGCTGAGGTTTTTGGGTATTTCTTTTAATGCGTTTAGCATTAAAGGTGTTTGCATGTGAGTGTCTCCTCTTGTCTTTAAACCAGAGGATGCTCCCTGCTGGAATTTATCCCTCTTGAGTCTTTCCTAGTTGAAGGTGCAGTTTATGGCAATTCAGTTGGATTCTCAATCTTATATCTGACAAGGGCAGGAATATTTGCACATAGGCTTAATAGCCATGGTTTAGAACCTGGACTAATAGGAAAGCAAAACTATCATGAGGTTTTGAATTTTTAACTAAATTTTCAAAAAAGAGATTTTTTTTTTTATTAGCTGTGTGTCAACCCTGACATGCCAGATGATGGAAAGGAATGAATCCAGGTGGATATTGGCACTGGTTGTTTCTTATTTCATATTTGGTGTACTGTACTATCACTCAATCAGTCCCAAGTTATTAACATGTCTGTGAGTCAGTTGATGTCCTAGAGAGCATGTCTGCCTCTTCTTAATCCTTTAAATATTTTATTTTGACTTTCCCAAGTAGCTACTTAAGCAGGGGAAAGGGAAAAGAAAATCCTCCACAGGAAGAGTAAACAAATTCTCCTTTTTTGTGAGATTCTTTCCTGTAGATTTATGGCAGAAGAATTGCTTCCTGTGAACATAAAGTCTTTTACTCTCAGTCTGGAGTTTTGTGGGTTTCCATACTTTTGTGGAAGGATAGAACTGGAATACAGTGGGCTTGCCACATACTGATGTTCACACTGCTCCTCAAAATTACTCTTTGACTTATTCATGCCATTTGTCCTCAGAAAGGAGTTTCATTGTTTCAAAAACTGCAGCAGTTGGAATGAAAAAGCCTGAAAGATTATATGGGTCTGACATATACCTTTATATGTGGGGGACATAATTACCTCTGGAAGAAACAGGAACATTTCAGAATGGCTCCTGCTAAACCAGTACAAAAATCCAGAGGTTTTTAATTTACTGTCTGTTTTCCTGATCGAGGAAAGTTGGTTTTGATCTGAAACTGCAGCCCTTGAATAAATATTTGTCACCCAGGAGAGTCAGTGGGTGGCTAACAATGCTTTTTGTGCTGTGGATCACCCAGATTGCCACTTCTCCTTTCCCCATGTGCAGACTCTGCAGCATTACACGGGTGGCAGGGGGAGGCTGTGGGCCATTGAGCACTGATTCTCTCAGTCCCACAATTACAGAGACACCTGGGCTAAATAACATCCTGCTGTTCTGCTTGGAAAATTGCAGGGCTGGTCCCACTCTAAGACGGCCAGGTGTCCATACCTGAGCTCCCTCCCAGCTTCTCCCCCTTCCTAAGCGATGCTGCAGCCCCCACAGCTCCACATCCATGAAATTCCTCCGTTGGTGTCACACCAGCTCCTTTAAATATTTCCCTTCTTTGTGGCAAGAGTATTTTTGACTGAAAAGTTCTCCCCTTTTTCTGCTCAGGTCTCAGGTTTGACCACTTGCCTTTGCAGTTTGTCTGCTTTAGCACTGCTCAGCTCTGTGCCTGTTGTTTCAGGCTGCTACTCAAATTACACTTATTCCAGTTATTATTTCCATCATTTAGTATGAATTTTACAGTGATGTTGTTTTCATGCTTCCTTACCCTGCCACATGTGTTAACTATACAGAAACTGTTCCTCTTGTGGAAGAAATTATATACCAAAACTACCCAGTAAAAATCTTGTTTTATGGTACTTATAAAATTAATGCCAAAAATGTATGGTAAACTTGATTTGTTGACATTAATGGCTGGTTATTTAACATGTTGTGCTCTGGTAGTGCCTGGAAAACAGCACTTAGATGTTCAGGTGTGATGTCAAATTCCCACCCAAGGATTCAAAATTTTAAGAGATTGTTAAGTGAAGAGTCAAGGTACAAAGGACACAGTTAAATAAAATCTGAAATGAATGAGAAGTGGAATAAATAGGCAGAATTTTAATTTTTTTATTTTTTTCTAATGAGCCAATCCACTCTGTAATGTACTGTTAGGTGATCCTTGCACATAGCTGGGATATAGTGCACTTTGTTATGTTAATGAGCATTTTCTTTGCATTTTCCTCTGTCCCTGTGGCTGTGCAACAACACAGGGCTCACATGCTGATAATTTTGATCCATACTAGCAATTGAAATGCCTTTAGATGGAGGGGATAGTCTGAGAGCAATCAAGGACTAGAAATCCAAAACTCTTATAGACATAAATTAACTGGGTTGTGAAAACAAAGATGTTTCAATAAGTACATTTTAAGAAAAAGTATTTTGGATGCCTCTGAGAAAAGGTGAAAATCAAATAAATAGAATTTACTATTTTATGAATTGTTAGCTCCAGGAACATATCATCATCTCATGCAATTTGTGATATGATATTTAACGTGGATTCTGGTTAGGAAAGCCTCAGCTCCCTGTAATTGTGGCTATTGCTGTCCCTCAGGTGCAGAGCTCTGTGGTTGTTCTGAGAACCTTGTGAGTGTAAAGTTTGGAAAATCACAGCCTCCAGAAGAAATGCAATGATTTGTTAAATATATCCCACTTAAGCAGTTACCATTTTGAGGGTGTTATCAATACTGTTTATCATATTCCTGACCCTTTAACTCCTCAGTCCAAAGGCACTGACTCATCTCGGAGAGAGAGAGAGATGCAGAACTTATAATGAATGTATTAGAAAAATTTCTAGGAGGCCTTGACATAGTGTGCAGAGATATATATGAGAGTGTCTCCCTGGAAATAGAGGGAAAGGGTTTTTATGGAGGTCAGAAACCTTATGTCTGGCTTTGCTGGGTGATACAGTATTCATTTTTACTTCTGTCATTGTTCCAGGACTAAATATTTCTTGTCTTAAACCTCACACGGGCTAATTGCGGAATAAAAAAAACAAGGAACTGTTTGAAACAGTTCATTTGTGTGAAGCTGGAAAAAGCCCCAAGTGAACCAGATTAGAGGACAAGTGCAGGTATCAAAGTAGCTTCAAAAATGCAATTTAATTTGGGAAGCTCATCCCTACATAGCAGGTGTGTATTATCCATGTGTACACAAGCAGAGGGTTTGTCCTGTGGGTACAGCACATCAATCCTCCCGGTTCAGCCAGGATCAAGGACTGCTCTGCACTCCCCACACCAAGTGGTGCAAAGTGACTGATGTCCCCCCATCCAGGGCTTTGTGCTGTTCATGGCCATGCCACGTAACACCCGACCCTGGGTGGTTCCCAGCAAGGCTGAGCCAGTGTTCTGGGGTGAAACACCAGGGAATTATGTGCTCCAAGCCACTGAAGCAGCGTTTTTATAGCCTGACCCCAAGGACAGCTCTGATATGTTTCAGGGAACAAAATGAGGCCGTGTGGGTGGATGCTGCAAAGCCTTCTGAGATGGCTTCAAAAGGCCAAGCAAGTCCTGGATCACCTGCCCTGTGGGATGGCAGTGTCCTGCTCTGAACTCTAACCTAAACCTGCCAGGTTTTGACTGAAGGGAGCACTCTTAAAAAAGAACCCAGGTAGAAAACCCTGAGAGTGACACTCAGTCATGGAGTTAATGTATTTAGCACTTGAGAAGTATTTTCAGGAAAATAGCTCTGCTGTGGGTGGCCCTTTCCATGCAGGAAATGTTTTAACCCTTCTAAAACAAGTTGTTTGTGCTTTTATATTTTGTGCTGCTTATCCTAGCTTTCTATCATTCCCAGAGAATCAGTGGAAGTGTCTTTTTCTTTTCTCTGAAATGATGTGCATTTTGAACAAAAGAAAACATAAATACAGGCAAGACTGTCATCAGTTTAAAGTATTACATAAGTGGTTAAATTTAATCACAAAGAGACAACCAGCTAATGGTTTTAGTGGAATTCATAAAATCCCATAAAACACAAAAGTTAAATTTTGTTATATAATGTGAATCAGTTATAGAACCAGCACAGCTTCCTTTTTCCCCCTGAATAAATTCTAAACAGTCCTTAGAAAATGAATTAGCAGTCTGCAAATCAGGATGACATCTTTTTCAGCTATAAAACTAAAACTACTTTCAGACCACTTAGCTTCCAAAAAGAAAAAAGAAAAAAAAGAAAGATGAAAACAAAAAGACAGCAACTTTGTTGTAGCTGTGTAGCTGTCAATAGTCTTGGTGCTTGGCTGTGGCTCCATTCTAGCAGCTTGACCTTGTTTAGCTCAGCCTGAGCCCAATCGAAAGCCCTCCCTTCCAATTTCCCCACCCCATCCCAGAAAGCCCCTACCCTGTATGAGTGTCTCCAGCTGGAGATGTGCCAATAGAAGTAATTACGTGATGAAACTATTTAACTTTGACTAAAATACTCTCCCCAGGTTCTTTCCAACCGTGTGTCTTATATCTTGTTGAGGCAATTTTATATCGTGCCTTTAAAGTACAGTAATGGCCACTTGCATTGACAGAATCCTCGTAAAAGAAGAAGCCTGAGACCTTGCTCATGAAGTGCTATTGATTTTCCCAGTCCCTGCTCGAGTTGCCAAAGATACAACACTGTTGTTAGGGAGAGAAGACACTTTGGCCTTCAATATCACAGGAGGGTTCCTGTGTAAGCACAGGCGTCAATGGGTTTCAGTGATAAATAATGCATTTGGTTGATAACTGCCCATATTATTTTGTCAGTTTTGTATGACTCAGCACTTGCTCTTCCCTGGAATTTCTTTAATGTCCCCTCTGGCTGCTGAAGTTTGAGCCTGTTGTAAGTGCTGTTTATATTTTAAAGGTCCATTTGCATGGTGGTGAAAAGCTTCAGTTTCTGTTTATCTTAGGCAATGGTGGGTTTTGAGCAGTGGGAAAACTACAGACACCCCACATCATTCACTGTGGTATTTCCAAAGGTAGGGCACTGGCAATAAGAGCTAAATTCCCTACTCTGTGTTTTTCCAGTGCTCCTTGATGGAGGAATTTCTGCCCACACCCCTGGTCTCACTTGTGTTCTCAGCAATACATCAGAACTACCAGTACTGTGCTCACCCCAAGATGCCTTTGCCTTTGCAGAGCTTGGTCCTAACACTGTAAATCCCACTGGATCCTCTAAAAGGAGAAACTTTTCCTTGTAGGAATTACAATTAAATCTCACAGATTGTGCTTTTGTGACTATCACATTATTGTAGCCAATAGATAATTATTGTTTATCAGTAGGGAGAAAAAAGGGCTGGGTAGGAAAATTATAGCTATGATAATTAGTTTTTGATGACATTAACCAATTAATATAATTTTATGTTTTCCATTTTGAGGTTTAGGGAAGGTTGCCTTTATTTTTATTTCTATTCCAGTGTTTGAGTCAGTTCAGTCCTTCAGAGAGGGTTGATATTGGGAGCCCTGGAGGGTGTCACCACCACCAGGCAGCTGGGGAGATGATGCTGAAAAGAAACTTCACATCATTTCCCTTCACCTTTCCCAAACATGTCCTTGTTCTGAATGACATGTTTCTATTTCATTTGCTTTCTCCTGGATCCTTCTAAAAGGAAGGAAGCAGCAGTTTCCTTTGTGCTTTGATGCTACCTCCATGCCACTCATGGTTTTACGAACCTCCACATCATCCCATGGCAATCAGCCTGTTCCCAGGGCCACAGCCCATGGAAATCTGCTGGATTCATCTTCTTAATTGTGATTTTAATGCTGCTTTCCCTTGTCTCCAAAGATTTCTTGTTCTTGTTTTCCATGTTTCAGGAGCATAAGGCAGCAGTGCTCTTTATTGGCATGTTCACTTGCCATTTGCCAACCATCTTAAAAGCAAAACTGTAACCAGATTTACTTTTGACAGCAAGGAATATTTTGGCCCATTTTACTGCCTGCAGAGTGTCTGGAAAGTTTTAAATTAATGGCAACAAGTGAAGAGAAAAGGAAATCAAAGGTCCATTTATTCCCTCAGAAAGAGACCCATTTCCCCTCACATTTCTGTATTTTCTACTTGCTTTGGCTGAGAAAACATTTTAAAGTGTTATAAGCCCCAAGAATTTCCCTCTCCTTTTACAGTGTGCATGTGAATACAATTAACTGGACATATCTCTTCTATGTGTGTTAAAACTTAGAGTCTCAGTAATTAAGCTTGCAGTACAATCTTGGGTCATATTATGCTGTATTATCCTTTTAACTTTATTGTGATTGATTTGTGTCAACTTCAACTATTCTCACTAGGAAGTCAATAAATAAAGATAAATAGTTTTTTTTTATTTCTCCTGGTTCTTTATTAGAAAGGAGATTGCTTAAATAACAGAAGTAATGCTGATGACATGGTTTCTACTTTTTCTACTTTTCTACTCTGAAACAGGTAAAATACTTTTCAAAATTTCATTAGAACAACCATACTTGTGTTTTCTTGTTATTTGCTTTTTCTCTGTAGTTGATGTTTTGAGCTCTCCAAACTTAGAGAAACACAAAATACAGATGTTCTCAATGAGTAAAATTTTGCACTGCTTTGCACCACGGGATGAATCTCTAGTACCAAGTCCATTTATCTACTTATCTCTTATCTTATTCTATCTACTTATCTCTTATCTACTTGCTTCCTATATGGAATATCTGTTGATTCAGTTGAATGGGAGTTGTGCCTCTGGATAACAGGGATGCAACCTAACAAGCAGGCATGCTTCTGAACTCCTGGTCTTCTCCTGCTGGCTGGATTTAGAGCTGGGAATCCTTTCTCTGCAACAGAACAAAATGATCCCATGAACTGACACCCTGTGAAATGTCAGTGTTAGTTTGCTTGCCTCTCAAGTGACCACAGAAACCAGGGATTGTGCCTTAGCAGGTTTGTGTTGTAAGAGCTTCTTCAGTAGGAAAAAATATACAAGGAATGCCAAAAGCAACATCTGGAGCTGCCCAGAAGCTGAGCACCTTGTGGACAATTTAGGATCCCAGCCCTCGTGCTGTGGGCAGGTGTGGCTGGCTCTGTGCTAACACTGCTGACAGCAGTGCGAGATCTCTGCACCTCAGCAGAAAAGCACAGTGAGCCTCAGATCCATCCTCCAGTTCTGAGAGGAAAAGCTTCTCCCCTCAGAGGATGTACAGTAACATACTAATGCAACATTCACTGGGAAGTAGGTCGAAGTGTCAGACCAGTTATTATCAGCAACCTGTTTCCCATAAAAACATAGGGAAGAAAAAGCCATCTCATTCCCAAGATTTATAGCAACTTGACTCCATGTGATGGAAAGCTTCCCTGCCATGCATATTACACTTTGGGTGCTGACCCCTCAGATATATCTCCCTTTAAGTCCTTCAGCACTGTGCTGAAGGGAAGCAGACTGGCCAGATGCTGTAAGCTTCTTTTTTATGAAAATCTTTCATCTGGACATTTAGGTCAAAGTACAGTCATAAGATTACCTGAGAGCCTGTCCTTGGACAGGAATCCAAGCACTTGGAAGGATCAAAAATCAAGTCTCTGCTAAGAACAGCCAGTGAATTCCCAAGGCACGGAATTAGGTGTCCTGAGGAGCGCGGTCATTTCATTCAGAATTCTAAATTCTGACATCTAAACTAAGGAGCTTTTAGAAATAACTTGTATCTGTAATAACTTGTATCTGTTTGCCAATGGCTTTATGATCCATGTTTATATAGGTTATAAATCCTTTCCAGGACTTATGTAGAGGCACCTTGCTTTGCTTCCCTAAGCTGTTTGGTTTTGCTGTTACTTTACTTGTGGTTTTTGTGTCCAGAATCTCCTGAGTGCCCTGTTCCAAGAACAGGTTCACCACCACAGGTGTGCATGCTCCAAAGGCCGGAGCTGTCTCACGTCTGGCCCTAGCGTTACAGCCCAGGGACATCTGTGAGGCTCTGAGTGCAGTCTCCAGCCTTGGAACAGTTTCTGTGGGGCACAAACAAAGCCTTCCTGATGGGAATTGCTGTGGCAGAGGCCCTGCTGTCAGTGCGGAGCACTGCCTGGCCGTGGAGTTGGCTTGGGCCGATGGCTCCCCTCACAGCTTGGGCCGATCCTTCCCCTCACAGCTCAGGCCAATCCTTCTTCCCCTCACGGCTCAGTCCGATCCTTCTTCCCCTCATGGCTTGGGCCAATGGCTCCCTCACAGCTCAGGCTGATCCTTCTTCCCCTCATGGCTTGGGCCAATGGCTCCCTCATGGCTCAGGCCAATCCTTCTCCTCACAGCTCAGGCCGATGGGTCCCTCACGGCTCAGGTCAATCCTTCTCCTCATGGCTCAGGTCAATCCTTCCCCTCATGGCTCAGGCCGATGGCTCCCCTCATAGCTTGGGCCAATCTTTCTTCCCCTCATGGCTCAGGCCGATGGCTCTCTCATGGCTCAGCCAGTGACTCCCATTATGGCTCAAGCTGATGGCTCCCTCATGGCTCAGGTCAATCCTTCCCCTCACGGCTCAGGCCCATCCTTCCCCTCATGGCTTGGGCCAATGGCTGCCTCATGGCTCTGGTTCCCAGAGCTGCTTCTTCCTCCTGGATCATCCATCCTTCACTCCCAGTACACCTTCCTCACACTTTCTGATGCAAGGGTAACACCAGCTTAAATTAGGTCTGTGATTTTCCTCCGCTCTCTTACTATGCATAATTTTTCCCTTCTTTTCCCCCACTCAAAGCCTTCTGAGAGGTTTCTCCTGGGCCTGCTGTGTTAAAATTTCGATTCTGCACAAGTCAAAGTTCTGGACTCGATGTTGGCACCGTGGAGACTCTTGATGTGAGAATCTCTGAGTTTGATAAGATGCTCTCCTGTGCCTGCCTGGTGCACAGGGAGCCCTCTCCAGCATATGCCATCTCAGCCTCGGGTGCTGGCAGAGTCTGAATCCACATCTCCGCTTTGTGGGCTCATGGTTAATCTAGAAGGTTTGTAAAAACTTTCTGAGGTTTATTAAAAAGCCCTTGAATTAATTCAGTCTTTGTGTGGTCAGCCTGTGAGGCTGGGGCGCACCTGAACCAAGGAGCAAATTAAGGAAATTCTTAATCGAGGCATAAAAATGCAAGTGCCAAATCTTAGAGCAACAAAATTACTGCTTTTAAAACCTTAATCTATTTTACTTCTATTATTGAAGCAAAACTGTAAAGACACAATATAGATTAATTCCATGATTTTTATAGCTACAATTTTATTATAAGTTTTTATATTTTAATAGATAAGGAAGTTATTTAAATTCTGTGGGCTTGCTCTTGTAGCCTTCATTCAGGTAGGTCTCCTTTTGCCAGTCTCTCTGTTGAGGAAAAGCTACAGAACTGAGCTTTTAAGCTTTTGTTGGGACAAATATGTATTCCTCATTTTTACTTCTGCTCTGATATAATTTAGAAGAAAAAAATAGAGCCATGCAGCCAAGTGATTTGAGAATGAAGATTACGGCAGTGTTTTGGGTAATGTATTAAACCAATTTCAGTTTGGACAGTGTTCCCTTGGAAAGGTTTGGGAATGGAACAGTTCTCAGTAATTCTCTAGCCTGCAATATGTACATTTTATCCTGTTTTCAATATATGAGGTTTTTGCATTTCTGTTGTTCTTTGGTCTAATTGTGGCCACTGAGTTGGTCATCAGTTCCACTTCGTTACCCTGAGAGCTCAGTCTGATGAGAATCCTGGGAGTCACACATGTCCTGCCTGGTAGTTTATGAACAGTTATTTTAATTTTAAATACTTTGTACCTGATGCTTGGAAAAGGTGGAATAAAGGGAAAAAAAAATAAAAAGAAATTTGCAGGATTCCCAAGGAGAGCAATAGCTTTTATTTTTTGAGCTATACACACTTCCTTTATTTCTCTAGTGGTGCCCATTTTTTACCCAAAACTCACAAGTCCATCTCCTGACATGAACTCCTTGTCTAATTTTCTCAGCAAGTTAACACTTTTAAGAAAATTGAAATACACACTCAAATATATTAAACAAGTGGTTTAGTTGGTCTTGAGCCTTTATTTTTGTTTTCCCCTTTTGAAACAGAAGGCTGATGCTGCTATTTGCCATTTCAGGCAAAGGGTTGTGCCAAATTCCTGATTTCTTGTCCTCAAAAAGGACCAAATTTTCTATTTACTTATAATTTGGAACCTGTCATTTATTCTCGTGATCCATCACATACATCAGCAGCAGGAGGTGTTTTAAAATGGCAAAGGCATCATTGCCTGTGGCAAATTCTTACTGATTTTAATTTTGTTATAACTTAATGAACTCTGTTGATTACAATACAATAAATAAAAAGTCTCCAAAATTTCCTGAGCATTTTTTACTCCCTGTATTTTCAGTATCTTCACTGCTACACAGGTACTCTAAGCTCTGAATTTCACGTTTTGTAAAGTGTGTTGAGAGCAATGGAAAACATTTTCTGTTCTACTCTAGCCAGTTATTATATTTTTTGTTATGCTTATAGATTGGCGAGAGAAGGGTTGTCTTTGTGTCCTTTTGCCCCAAGTTTTGCCTATTTCTTTCTTAAGATTATTCTAATATTTGTCTTTTTGTATTCTGTTTAAAGACTAGATAGTAAGGGGTTTTTTTTTCCAAAGCAATTTTTCTGAATTTATATCTTTTCCAGAGTCAATGAAAAATTTCCTGTAAGAAAAAAATGAGTTGTCTAGGGGAAAAAAATCCTGCTAAGCAAAATCCTGCCCCTCTGATTCCTCCACTAGGTATGCTGTATTAAACTGCACATGGAATGCTTTTTCAACTAATTTCTGTTATTTTTCATCCTACAGAGAGACTTACATCTTCCAGCATTCACCCTGAGTTTATAGGAATGCTGAGTTGTCATGCAGGAGTTTTACCTCACACTGGGGAGATGTTAGTTGATAACATCTACCTTGTTTAGATTTATTGCTTTAGCATATTTCATGCTAAAAATATTTTTTTACCATCTGCTAAGATTAGCAGTGGAGTGGTAATAAATTTCCTTGCCCTGTTACTGTGGTGTAGTTTGGAACCATCTTACACCACGCTCGGCCTAATTGAAAATGGGATAAGATAAATGATGCACTTTGAGTCCCTCTCTCAGATGTACCATTGTTCATTACTTCAACAAGGGATGAGCACATCTGATTGTAATTTCAATTGTTAACTAAAACAAAAGTTTCCATGGTGAAAATATGGTACCAACAGCTGTAATTGTCTCAGGGTTACTTGTGAAAATCTCAATATTGTTTGAGTCATAAATGCAGGATTGTTTTGCATTTACACACTTGTTTATCCTCCAACCCTAATGGGAAAGGGGTGAAGTCAAAAAAACAAGCTCAGGAATGCAGGCACTGCATGGAATAGCAGAGCTGAGCTTAAAATATCCATGCTTAAAGAAACATCTGCATATTAAAATAAGGAATATTTCAATAGTGATTGCTATTGCAAAAAAATCCACCCAATCAAACAGTTTGAGCCACCACTTTATTAACTGTGGTTGGATTAGGTGGTGTTTATAATATAATAGTAGAGTTTAGTCTTGTTTCCAGGCTCCCACAGAATATGCCCAGCACTGATGTTTCTGACATTTACCTTGCAAATTCTTCAAACAGCAGCATCATAAAAAAAAGGTAAAAGTGGGGGCTTTCCCCCCTATTTTTTCCTATTAATATAAAATCTAAATAGTAAAGTATCAAGGAAAACGACATGAGCTAATGGTCCTGACTGCTGATCCTAGGCAAATGGGGTGGGAAGTAACAAGAGTAGGTCCAAGCCATTCTATCTCCCTGCTCTTTCTGCCAATTTAATCTGTGGTCTCATAATTTCATTTTTTTAAAGTTTATGAATATTTCTACTTTCTGTTCCATGGGCAGTTCACATACCTTCCTTCATTGTATCTGAAAATGAAGTCTGTAAATTATATTCTTTGCTTCAGATTTGCTGCAAGTTTGGAATATGTAAGTATATTAGAAAATAAGATATTTACAATAGGAAATACCTGTGATGCAGAGGAAATTAGTGAAAACATGAGAGAAATTATATAATAATGCTGGGTCTTTTTATTTAGATACAAGTGTGATTTTTGTGTTGGCAACTTGAGGCCCCATCCTATTTAATTCGTTCATTAAACTAAATCCATTGAGTTGCTTGAATAAATAAGGTCAGGAAATCTCTATCCGTAAGCAATCCACAAACGTGGCTTTTTCTTTCAAAGTCTCAGGCTAACTTTGGGGCTGCTCAGAAGTGGGAATGCCTCTGGGAATCTCCTTGTTGGGCACATATTTATAGGACAGGGGGGATGGTTTCAAACTGAGAGTAGGTTTAGATGGATATTGGGAAGAAACTCTTCCCTGTGAGGCTGGTGAGACACTGGCACAGGTTAGCCAGAGAAGCTGTGGCTGCCCCTGGATCCCTGGAAGTGTCCAAGGCCAGGGTGGATGAGGCTTGGAGCAACCTGGGAAGTGGAAGATGTCCTATGGCAGGGGGTGTGACAAGATGGCATTTGAAGTCACTCCCGCCCAAAGCATTCTATGATTCTACTTGCAAAGGATTTTTCATCCTTGGGGTGAAATCTATAAGAAATACGTAGCTCTGGTGTATTCATCTCTTACTTGACTAGAAATTCTTTGATGCCCAAGTTCTGATTGTGCTTATCCTTCCTCAGGGAAAGCCCCTTGGCTTCAGCCAGCATTTCAGCCATCCCCAGCCTCTCAGCACTGGCTGGTGTTTCCTCAGCTGAGTTTTAAAGCCCAGAAGTGCAGGCTTTGTGGTGGGAACACAAACGAGAGGAATGCGAGTGGCTGTGCTCTAACACCACTGTATCCCACGGCCCATTCCCAGTGTCTGTTACTGAAATTGGTATTGTATCTAAAACAATTGCTGTTATTAACAGGTTAAGCTGCTGGGATGTTAAAATAAAGGCTGCCCAGCTTTAGTGCATTTTGTTGTAATCATCTCCCAGATGCCTTGTCGGAAATCAATTCAAGTTCAAAACTGGCTGGAATTGGGAGGTCAAGGCTTCTGCAGACTAAATATTTTATCTTCTGCTCATGTCTGGAGCTTTTAAAGCTGTGTGTTGGGGGCTCTTTTCTCGTATCCCATCTGGACAAAGATGATTGGCTTTGCCATTTTGCCCAGGTTAGGACAAGGTTAAAATCAATTATAATCAATTATTAAGAGTCTTCTGTGGCTGCAAAGCTTAAAAGGGGATTTTAAAAGTTGCTCAGTTCTAAAACAAGAATATCTTAGTTGCCAGTGTAGATGTCATTATTCTGGAATGTCAGATGTAAATCTTATCTGCACCGGTAATAAAGACACAGAATTCCTTCATCTTCTTCTTGTCCTGCATGCTTTGGAACATGCAGCACTACCTAAAAATGAAACTAGAGGTGTAGGGAGGATCCAGCTGTCACTTCCATATAGCTAAATGAGAGGGAGCTTTTTATAATTGAGTGAACCAGGTGGTTTTTCTTTCCAGAAATGTATTCAGCTGACTCGGGTCTTCAGAACTCAAATGCTAATTTTCTCCTATGTTTTGGGAACTCCGTGCTTTTATCTTAAAATACAATAGTGTTTATGTATTATAATTCACTCTGCCTGATGTGCTTGAATATACAAGATCATTGCCTCTCCCTGGGAATGAATCAGTCGTTTTGTTTGGAATAACTTTTGATGTTGGTACCATTCTTCCCATGCAAATCACATCCCGCATTCTCCTCGCAGCTTCTGAGTGAATGAGTGAACAAGTCTCTTTGTCCCTCAGCACCATTGTTTTGGTGCTTTTGAACATAATATTTATACTTTCAATTTACATTTAAGAAAATTAGGAATTAAGAATTAGAGCTTGAATTTCGGAAGAAGACAGGGCCTCTTGAAAAATCAAGGAGAGGGGAAGGATGTGCTGTGAATATAAGACCTACATGCAGGAAATGTGGGTTTACCTGTTTAATTATTAATTAATTGATTAAGTATTCTTAAGAAAACTGTCAGAGTGATGCTATTCAGCTCACTCTCCTCAGCTGCCTGTGTTTAATCTGAGGATAATTTTGCTTCTTTTAGTTTTGGGGAGTGAAATGTTTATAGGAGTGTTTATGTTTTGTTGTAGGGACGGAAGTATAGGACTTGCATATCATTCACCATCCTATATTGTAATGTACAGGACAGCCTGAAACTCAGTTATCTGGGTAGAAGGCACAGAGTTAAAGGTGTTAACTCATCCTGGATTTGGCCTTACATATCATGTCCCATTCCATAGGGAAAGGGAACATCTGAGCTGAGCATGGATGACTTTGGCTCCAAGCTGGTCACTGGCCCAGCAGAATTGACTAGGATTTCTAGGGCTGACTGGGATCTTCAAAACATGAATCTTTAAAACTTTCCAGAGCTTCAGACATCTTCTCTGCTCCTTTGCTTTCCTCATGTTCAGGGACAAGTGATGGTTTGGATGTGGACTTGCTGAAAAACTTCAGCAAAGGTTGTTCTTGCACAGGCCCTGTCACGAGGTCTCCGGAGGGCTCCGGTTCCTACGGAATTTCCAGATTGCTGCCAGAAGCACAGTTGACCTGATTCTCCTCTCTGTATGGTTTGAAAAATGTCATATATTTCAGTTGTCATTGGTGCACCTGTTCCTGATCTGGAATATTTAAAGGGGAATCAGAATCTGGCATAAAGATTAGCTCCAACAATGAAAGTGGATTGGCCCCTTGGTGCCATGAAATGCAGTACTGCAGATCTTAAACATGGGCTTGAGATTCTTAATGTGGGCAAAACACCAAATAACTGTAGGATTATAAAAATGCTCAGATGTCCAAAAGTTTGTAAATATTTTCATGAACTTTAGGAAATAACTCTGTCAAATGCTCATTTTCATGGTTATACTGTAGCTGCCCTCAGTTTTTCAAGGATTTCATAGTGAGAGGGAGGTTTGAAAAACATGTGTAGGGACACTGTCCTGAAAACCAGATACCTAATGAAAACCAAGAGAGCAGAATAAATTACCATTGATTTGCTTTCTTTATACCTCATCTCCACATGAAATCACTGAGTATTTCATAGGTTTTAAGAAAATTGTAACTTTCTGTGTATGTAACATTTAGAATCTCTTGTCACCCAGGAATATCTTGTCACCCCCATCCAAGCACTGACATGTTTATTATCAAAACAGATAAGCTTGCTCTTGTGATATTATAAGAAGTCATTAAGTTTAAATATTTCTGTGCACACTTATGGCCATATATTTTTTTTAATATTACTGTTTTATTTATTTCACTGGCAAATGTCTTGGGAAGAAGGCATTGCTACTGCCTGGTGGGAGATCCCTGTTCTACTCAGAGATGGACCTGTAGTCAAAATAATGGAATTGTGGGCCTTTGCTCCAAGCATTTTACTCCTTGTGATTCCATTACTGATGGAAAAAATGTGTTAACAAAACATCCAAGACCAGAAGAGGTACTGAACTCACCATTCTCCTGGGCAGCCCATATTTATGTTTTTAAATGGGTCCATCAAAGACTTGAAATTCAAGGTTTATCTTAGTACTTTTACACTGAGATTCATAAGACTACAAAAAGCACTCTAATAGGAGTTTACCTACTAATGATATTTGCAAAGGCCAGTTATTAATAGCTCATGAAGGGAATCAGGCTCCTTTTTTTGTCCCAATAATTTATTTCACATCTAGGATTATATCTCTCCTCAATTTCATTTTCATTTGATAAAACAAGAAGTATAAAATACAATTTGCAGTGAGTCTGTGCCTGGCTGTGCAACAACTATGTGCTAAAATGCATCAAAAGGCCCTTCCTTCTCAGGGAACACCCCCAAGCTGACATTTCAGTGGCCTTCTGGACTGGTGGTACTTAGGAAAGGAGAGGAAAAAAATGAATGTTTTTGGCCAGCCTTTGAAAGTCCAATGTTTTTATTGGAGGCAGGAACCCCGTTTCCCTTTCCTTGGGAGGTTCAGGGGAGCCTCTCGTTTGGCTAATGAGACACATGGCACCGAATGCCTGAATGGTTTGGGGAGAGATGAAAAGTTCCTCTTTATCCTGCACACAGATCTGGAGAGCCACATGTGTTTCTCATTTTCAGGCACTTTTATTCCAGTTATTTAGATGGATAGAGGCATCAAGCCAGAGTTTCCCCAACAACAGCAAAGGTCTTACACTGTCCAAACACACGACATTCCTGAACCCACTGGTCATGCCACCGAAGAAAGGTTGAAAGATTCAGCATGGTCTGTTTAAACAAAATAGCTGTGCTGTGCATTTCAGCTCTGCACACAGGCACCAGTGTTTATATGGCTGGGGTTCAGTTTTAAAGTGAGCAGAAAATCTTGGTAGAGACTGCAGGCCCTGCACTTCCTCAGGAAAGGATGTTTGCTGTGCTGGGGATCGAAAAAGTGAACCCAGTTCCTTACCAGAGCATTTTAGTTGCCATGGTTGAGAAATCAACATTTTCTTGTGCAGTTTTTCCTTGTCATTTTCCCTCTTGCTCTTCACTGATCCCTGCAGGTTTTGGCTATTCCACACTTGTTAGCAAGCCCAGCCAAGGCTGGTGCTTTCCTTGCTGACCCAAACCAGAGCACTGGGAGAAGTTCATGGACTCTCCAGTTAGGGAGCCCATTTTGGGAAGCCTGGAACCAGAGCCATATTTGTGCTGTGCTTTGCCATGAACCCAGGTAGTTTTTAGCAGAGAACAACTGGATGAAATGCCAGCATTTGTGATTCATGTGGATTTTGCAAACTGCTCTGAAGGAGCTGCTGCAAAGCCTTTGTAATCACAGATAACATTCCTTGGCCTTTCGTTCTGGCTCTCAGAGATTTACTCCTGATTCAGCCCTGCCTGAGCATCCCCGGACAGAGGAGCTCCTGCAGGTGGGAGTTTTCCTTCATCTTCTGAAGGGAAGGGTTTGAACAGGGCAGTGGACAATGGAAAATGCCAGAGAGAAGCTGCTTGGCTGCAAACTCCACAATAAACTTTGTAGCTTTCTTCTTGGGCAAAATGAGCACCTTTTTAAAGTTTTCAATACAAAAAATTCTTAGAAGCTTAAATCTAAAATCTCTTTTCTTTCCTGTCCACTCCCTCATGTGGGCTTGCTGGTTTGTTTATTATTACTGGGTTTCTCATTTGCGCTGGCCTGTTGGCATTGAATATTTAGTAGAGACAAAAAGGAGCTAATTCTTGTTTCCTTGGGAAAACAATTCTGACTTTATAGAGATTTGCATAGATTTTGTAAATATGTATTAGATTAGGAGGATATATCATCATCCCAGTTGCTTAGATTTTGAGCCTGTGAACCTTAGCACTAAAATAGTTCATGAACAATTCCATCTATTTTCTGTAGAAGTGCTGTTAATGAATGTTGGGATCCACATCACTCTCCCAGCTTTCCCTGTCTGCAGTTCTCCTGTTGCTTCCCTCCCCACAAGTACTTTTGTGACACCTCAGTAGTTAAATCAAGAGCAAGATCAAAGAGTTCGTTTTGAAGGTATTTTGGTATCTTCAAATGCAGATAGTTGCATGTTAGGTATTAAAAAAGAAAATGAACACCTAATTACTGTTGATTTCAGAGTTTTGAAACCACAATAGGCCCCAGGAGGCTCCTTTCTCTTAAGCCCCAGTGTGGAACATTTCCCGTTGTTTGGGTGTCTCTCAAGACAAAGCCAATCAGACAGGAGAAGCAGCAGAAGGGCTGTGAGGAGCCCAGGCTACCTGAATCTGGCTAATTCAGATCTGGCATGTAAATCTGCTCCCAGGTGACTTCTCTAGGCTCAGTCACACTTTGATCTTTAACTCTCATCTTCTTTGTGCTGTAGCTATTTCAATTCCATTAATTAGAGTAACAGTAATTCTTCCTCCTGAAGTAAAATAAATAAGCAAAAATAAACCATCACACCTTCTGCTGGATTCACACCTGGCTGTTTAAAATGCTTACAAAATCACACAGGGTAGAAAGTAATTGCATTACATTAAACTGATATCCACAGTCTTTCAACAGATTTCTTTGTTTCCATGTAAAACAGTTTTTATAAATGTATTGAAACTCCTTTCTCTCTACTCAAAGGTTTCTCCTAAATCTGTTCATTCTGTGTGAACACCTCTCTTCATCAGAACTGTTACATTTTATATCAACAACCTTTGATGAAAGTTTTTCTTTATCTGGTGCCTTGAGACAAACCAAGCCTCAGGTTTCTGGAATGAGCTCACAATGGAGGTTTTGCTGTGTTTAGTATTTCTGTATTTCATACATTTGAAGGCATGAAAGGTCTAAGCAAAGGAAGTGGTTTCACTCTACAGTCATGTTCTCATTGAAACTATAGACTGTGTTTTCAGCTGCATCAACGTGGAAGCTTAAAGCAACATCATCTTTAATTACAAGTTCATAAACTGCATTTACATTCTGTTTCTGTGTATCCAAAGCTTTGCCTGAATGTGGGAGGACAAACTGCCTGGCATGAGAGGAAACAGAGGGATTTGGAATAATGATGTGCTGAGCAGAGAGGGAGCAGCAGTGACAGAGCCACACAGCCCCTGTGGGCAGCAGAGGTGAGAGAGGGGCATCTCAGGTGTGGGGCAGGGGCTGGCAGCTCTCTGTGGGCTCTGTGGGGCTGCCCAGCAGAGACTTGGGGAGAACAGGGCTGGTGTTTCTCTAAAATCATAACCAGCCATGAGTGCATGGGATGGATTTCATCCCTGTGTGAATAAGGACAGGAGAAGTTCCAAGTTCTTGTCTAAGCTCATTGCTCCTGACCAAACACATTTTATGGATGTGTGGGGTCTAGACAATGGATCTGCCCATGGCTGCAGCAGCTGCTGGGCCCAATCTCTCTTTCATATCCTACAGATTAATAAAGCTCGTGCTAATTGACCTTGGCTTGAGAGTGATGTGAGCCACTGGTGGCCCCTCTGAGAAAACTGGGCTGGGCCAGAGCTGTGACATCCCTCCAGCCGTGTCCTCTGGCATCGTGTTCATCACCAGGCTGAGCAATCTGAGCCACTGCAGCTTTCTCCCACCATCTGCAGGGCCTCCTGGGTGAGAAACAGATCCCTCACTCTGCCCTAAATATTCCCCAACAGTGCCTTCAGTCCATGCCTCCTGAGGACTCACAAGTAACTCGGTCTCTGTCCCTCAAAGAAATTACTTTATAAATTCTTCTCCCCATGCAGGTACTTGAGTCCTCCTGTAGCTGGGCTGGGCTGAGCCACCAGCAGCAGGACAATGAGGGTGAGGTTGAGCTGTTCTGTGGCCTTTTATGTTTTCTAGGCACAACATCTCCCCTGCAATTGCAGATTTATTAGGAACAAAACTGAATAATGCAAGTGCAATTAATATTTCCTCACTATTCTTCTTTAAGTGAAGCCATTGGAAGTGTGAGTGCATCTAAGGACATTGTGTCTGGTTTTTTCATAAAATCTAGTCCTGACATGGCTACTAATTAAGGATTTTTTTATATTTACATGTTATTATTAAAAGACATGTTACAGACGGAAGTAAGAGACAATAGTGTTTCCCTGATAAATCCCCATAAATGTATATTTTTATTGCTGTTATGTTTGAAGTTTTTTTATTGGCATATTCCAAGTGGCATTTTTCCATCTCAGGAGGAGCGACAAATGTCCAGTTGTTTTTTTGACTAATCTTCAAGAACAGGACTGTGTGGTTGGTGACAGGAAGGAATCTTTGAATTTTTAGTGGTGATGATGCCAGTAATAGCAGGCAGGTGCTTCAATATCAGTGTCTTTGTACTGACCCTTGGAAACATCTTTAGAATCTGTGACATTTTTAGCTCTGCTGACTTTCCTTGACACCTCTCAGTGGTTAGTTTGGTACATCTTCACCCAGGACAAACATTCAAAGTCACCTTTCTGTGCCTGTCAGCTCTGTCCCAGCCTGCCCTGATCACATTTACATTGATTAATATGTTGTGCTGAGTAATGAGCCCTCCCCAAACTTTGTATAACTGCTTTTGCTCTGTAAATAACAACAGCTCACTTTTTGACTTCAGACCCAGTTCTTTCAGAGATGCATCAAGGTCCTCCTCCCTTTTCTCTCTGAAGGGTAAAGTCACTGATCTGAAACCAGCACCTTGTGAAACACAGCCCAGATTTTGCCTTTAAACCAGTGTTTGTTTTGGAAGATAGTTTAAAATAGCTTAAAATGGAGACAGATAGTTTAAAATGGATAGTTTAAAATTGCCTCAGGGAAGTTAGTGCAGCCAAGGCCCAGGTTGTTGTAGTTTCTTCTGTGTGGTCAGAATCCCTGTCCTCTGCTCAACATGAGGAGGGTCATGTTCCTCTCCCTTTTACACCAGGAGGTATCAGCAGCAAAGGACCATCCTTCCAAGAATTATAATTATTCTTCCTGGTCTTTAAATTGTATTTTAGTGAGAAGGTACCTATGGAAAATAAGGACATTTTTCATATTCTAACACTTACTCTGCATGCAACAAAAGGGAATTGCATCCCATTTGCCCAGCTCTGTTCCTAGATGCATATTCTGATAAAAATCCTTTCTCATCACGCTTTCCCCACGTTTTCAAAGCACTTTAGAAGTGTTGTGGGATCTGCTGGAATGAGGTGTTGTTATTAAAGGTGTGCAGGTGAAACCATCCATCTTGATTTTTCCCCTTATCCACTGGGGTGGACAAATCAAATCTTTTGTCTCTTTAGGGGGTGGAGAGAAGTAATTTTTACTAAATTTCACAACAGTAGGCTGAGGAAATTATCTTCCTATTTCTGCTGTGTCTGGCATTCTGCTTTAGTTGGCCTCAGGTAGATTTCAACTCTGCACTCTTGCATTGTCTTCCTTTCCCAGAAAAATTAATTCCTTGCAGAAACTTGTGTGTTGTTTGAATTTTTGCATGTTTATATGTTCTGTGTGAAGCTGTAGCAATGCCTTAGCCACATAAATTTGAAGAAAACATTAAAAAAATCCCAAACATAGCTTTAGTACCTGTGCAAGGGATCTGGTGCTTTGGAGCTGCTGCACCCCCTTTGTCTGAGTCTGCTGTGACCAGGAATTGAGGGCATTACAAATCCTGGGGTGAAATCCATCCTTTCTTGCCAGCTGATGTGTTTTTTTCAGCATCAAATTATTTGAACCATTGCAAACTTTTCCACACAGATGCCATTACATTTTGGACCATTCATCGGGGGGCATGACAAAGAATTTGTGCTGGTGAAGGAACCCACAGATTTCAGAGGTTCTGACAAAGCAGCAGTGCCCTGATGGTTCCAGTTCTGCTGGGTGGTGGTGCTGTCCCTCTTCATTTCAGCATGGACATGAAGCCTGGAGCAATTAGCATTTCCTCCTACTGTAGCTTTTAAGGTATTTTTACTTTGCTACTGTCTAGTTCATTAAAAAGGGGTTTCAAGCTCCCAGTAACAGAATTACTATTGACAATTTCATTAGAACCATAATTCCAGGACTTTTCAGAAGATCCAGTGTGATCCATGGTCACAGCCTATATCCAGTATATTTACAGCTCCCCAGATTCATCGTCCTCAAACTCTGAAGAGCCAAACCCACCACTCTTTGTGAACTGAATTTTAGCCCTGAGTCCCACCAGCCTCAAAAATTCTTGGAGAATTACAGAGCTGTCAGCTGTCATCTGACTGTTCCCATGGCTGGAAAGATGCTCCATGTGCAGGTGTGCTAAATTTATAATTGCAATTTATAGACAGCAGTGCAGGGCCCAGCCTGGAAGGTAAAAACCACCGAGCAGCACAGCTTGGGTGGGAGCTGTAAAGACACAAGAACAGTTTGTGGAGTTTAGCAGCTGTTTGGGGTCCAGCTCCTTGGACAGAACAGAAACTCTCTGGGCTCTCCTGTCTCATTCCCTCTGCCCAGACAGGCCCTGCAGTGCTGGGATGAAGTGCTGCCCTCTGACACCCCAGGTGTTCATGTTCTCCTCTGCTTACCAGGACTCAAGGTCTCCTCAATAATAAACTCAAGTACAATTCAGATAAGGTATTCAGGTTCTGAGCTATTATTGGTATTATTGTTGGATTTACAGGCTGTTTGCCAGGAGGCCTAGAGCAAGAATAACAGTGGAAAAGCAGAAAAGGAAGAAATTCTCCCCCTCTGATCCCAAAGTCATGCCTGTGTGGCAGCTTCTTGTTTGGGGAGACTTTCAAACTTGGATTAGGACACAGCAATAGGAGAGTTCTGCTTTTCCTTGAAGGCAGTTTGTATGTGAGCTTCTGAAAGCTTGGATCTTTGCAAAAGAAGTTTTCTGAGTCATTTAGCAGCATTTCTTTGGGTTGGTTTAGATGGGAAACATTTCAGGGGTGTTATGTAAAACAGGAACAACCCAGCAAAGCATATGAGAAACAGGGGCAAAATCCTGGCCCCAGTGATGAGGAAAGCACAGTCTGGAATCAAATCAGGTCCCTTCAGACCCAAAAATGTATTTATTTGATGTTTGGAGATAACATCAATGTGCTGTTTGTACTTGCTGGCAGGATAAAATTGGCATAGAAAGGAAGATCTTTCAGAAAGAAGTTGACAGCTCATGCAATATTTCTATTTAACACAGGGTAAAGGAGATCAGAATTAATTTGGTGTTCTGTCAACTTCCACAAACACTCCTTAGCTGAAGTATGGTGTGTTTTCATTTAGGGTGGGTTTGCACTGGAGTTAAACAGGATCTTGGGATCCACCAGAGAGAGTTTGTGAGAGAAATATTTATTTCCAATTGTGGTTTTCACTGTTTTGTACTGAATGGTTTCCAGCTCTCACATTAAGACAGATTTTGTTCCAGGTTGATGCTCTAGAAAGGTTCCATAGAAACACTTTTCAAAAATTGTTATATTTGACCAAGAAGTGAAAAAAACCCCTCAAAGCAACACCCCGCCTGAAAAGCGACTGTTACAATTAGAGTGTAATTTGAGTCAGGTGTTTTCAACAGGTGCCCCTCGTTAGGGACAAACCAGTCCTGGGCAGGGTGGGGCTAGGCCAGTGTAATCCTGGTTTTCAGCCTTACCAGACTGGGTTTCGGTATCTAGTTGTGCAGCTAAACTTAGTTAATGAGTTTATAATTAGATTTTATTTTAAAATCACTCTGTAGAGTTTTGCTCCTCGGTTTTCTACAGATGAAATGATGGAAAACTAGATTTAAGTTTTAGACTTTCTCCAGCTGGCATGAGCTGGTCTTGACCTGAAGCTCCTTTGTCTGCCACCAGTGGATCCACTGAGAACAGAGGCTCTTCTCCAAAGGTAAGTTTGTGTTTTCTGTGGAAGTTTTTCAGAATTGTTTGTTGGTTACACTGTGTGGTGAATATTATTGAAAGATTTATGCTGGGTTTGTATCTGGCTTTGCTTTGGAAATTAAATGCACATCAGTAAAAGCCATGGAGTTAAATATGTCTGTTTTTTATGAAGGAAACAAATGTATTGATAAGGCATCAGGAAACAACTTAATGCGGAGGAGAAAAGGAGTTCTCTGTTTCCAAAGTCACCTAAGGATATTATTTTGGTTTTCAACATTTTGAGAAGTTCTGAATGTTTTAGCATTGGGATTGGGAAGTGCCAGAAAACAATTCCTTACCTGAGCTCAACTCTTGGGTTTTTTGAATGTAATTTGCTAAACGGTGCTTTGAGATGAGGCAGTGCCCTGTGTTCTAGAGGTGCTGTGGGGCTGAGCACAGAAGTTTGATGTTTCTGCTTTAGGGCTGTGGCTGATGGAATCCAGGGAGAGAGGAAATGGCCATAATGTGAGTGTGGAGAAGGAGAAGGGGGTGGCTAGCACCAAGTCCTAACGTGGTTCCAGTTTTGTAGCTGCAAACTGGGGGCAAATTGATGCTTTCTTTTGACTCTACAGACTGAGGTGAAATGTGTGGATGTTTTTCGCTGGAGTATGTTGGAAGTAGAAAATCTCCTGGTCAAAATAATTGTGGATATTTAGTTTAGAAGGAATTGATTTGTGAGAGGCTCTTGAATAGTCTTAAAGAATAAAAGGTTATGAGGCAATCGTTATTCTCCATACTCACCAAGTGTTGGACAAGAAATAATTGACTTGATTATTAGCAAGGTTGAATTTTTTTTTTTTGGGTAATTATTTTTAGTGCAGATGTAAACTCCCTAACCACGGGGATGAGCTGCTGAGAGCAATTCTATAACCTTGCAATTAGAAGTGTTAAATAACAAGATGGAAAAACACCTGTTTAAAAATCATGCAGCTACACCTGAACCTGATTCAGGGCCTGAGGATGGAGTGCCCAATCTCTCAGGAGCCTTTCCAGCTTGATGCTGCTGTGGTTTTGCAAACAGCCTTCAATTTTGTGGCAAAGAAGTTACAATGGTGACTGTTTTCAGCAGCATTTGTTTTATTTGTTCACATAGTCCTTAATCCCTGGATTCATTGAAACAAAATCCAAACCTAGCAGGAACTTTTAAGGAAGGATGGTATTTTGCTTGGTTTAAACTTTATGGGCTGACTGAATTGAGGGAGAGAGAGAAACTGCTGTTCTCAGAATCACTCAATTGGTAACACCTGTGGGTGGCTGCCTGTGGAAGTAAAGACCCACAATCCCAGGCACCAGTTTTTTTGGACCCAGTTCTTGAAAACAGAAATGGGAGAGTCTGAGGTATGTAATCCTAGGAATTTCTTGCACATCCCTGTTTTTCTCTCCTGTTTGAGGTGATGTTTGCTGTTCCTTACATGGTGAAAGTCTGGATCTCTCTGTTCCCAGCTGAATGTCCCACTCACAGATCTTGGAAGCCTGATGGAAAGTTGACTTTACTTCTCATGCTGTCCCCTACTGAGCCACCACAAAACAAAAATATGGTTTAAAATGAGGAAAATCAGGGCTGGAAGTTGCAATTTGTGTTTTTTTTTCAGGTGCTATCTTTTCCCAAAAAAACCTTTGTTCCCATGTCTGGAAGAGTCTCTCACTGTTTAAAACAATGGCACAGAATATTTCTTAAACAGTAGGGTGGTGAATGCACTGAAGTTGTGTCCTAGGCTGAGTCAAAGAATCACTTTATGGAGACTATTTCTGCTTCTTAGTTTGTTCTGTTATTTTTCTACCTGTAAAAATAGAATTCAGGCTTCAGGCCAAATGAATTGAGTAGCTGTGTATCATGTTTTGATCACTGTTATTTGTAAATCAATTCAATTTTAAGATTCAGAAGGTAATTAATGTTGAGCATGAGGAAGTTGGTTCTACAAGGTTTTGGATGTGTTGAAGTATTAGAAATATTTATTATTAAAAAGGAGGGTTAAGAAATTTTTTCACTGCATAAAAATTTGCTTTATTACTTTATTTTTATCCCTTTATTTTATACTGATATATCAGTAGTGATTAATTGTGCTTGATATGGAAAAACCAGCTTTAAAGACTTCATGTATTTTCCAGCTTTATTAGTTTTTTATTCCATGACTGAAATCTTGCTCTAAATGCAGTTTCTCACCTTTTTAATTGGGGGTGAACACCCCACAAATGTTTTAATTTATAAATATGAAACCAAACATTTTGTTTGAAACTGATGGACTTTGTTTATGTTTTCTCATTGGAAACTTTTTCTGAGGCTTTTCTGTTCTCGCAAAAATAATTTGTAAGGTACAAATTCTGTAACAAAGCTGGGAAAAGTTTCATCCCAAGTCCTCTGACCATTACTAATGAAAAAAGCCACAGTCTGTGTTTGCTCTTGTTTGTAGAGAAATTCTGCTGTATTTTGACCTCATTCCCATCTTTCAGCCAAAGCTCTTGGCAAAAGGCACCTTCTGCTTTTGGAACTGCATTGTGAAGTGGGATCAACATCTCCATAGGCAGCTCTCCATCAGTACAACATGAATATCATTTTTAATAGTCCATTTTATCACTGGTTTTATTTGCAGCCCCACTGGGCCGTAATTAGGGATGATCTGTGCTGCAGTAATTTAGACTCCCAATTTTACCTCATCCTTGGCCCAGCATTCCTCTCCCTTGCCTGTGCTGTGTGTGCTGGAAAGCTCTGGTGAGGAAAGCCAGGAAAGAAAAGAAGATATCCAAGGAGTTCCCAATCAGACATGGATTTAATGTGTGATGCTTACACAGTTGCTTTATTTAAGTGGGTTTTTCCTCCCTTACACTCCCAGAGCTGCCTCTTCCCAAATTTTCTGTCCCATAGCACCTCAGGGCCTAGCTGCAGGTGTTGGCTGGTCCCTGCAGCATCTCCCCCAGTTCCGTGTTCTCAAATCTGCTCCCTTACCTGTATCAGCTGATCTCTGTTCCAGCAAACAATTCCCTGTTCCAGTTGTTGTTTGCTGCCTGTGTTGGGCTGTGATAGGAGCACTCTTACATCTGTACATGTTAATCTGCCCGTGCTGAGCCGTGCCCCTGGGTGGCCTTGTCATCCACAATCAGTGTCAGCCTTCCTGTGCTTAGTGTTTGGGCTTAAATAATCATATTTTCCTTCCTGGAGACTTTGCTTTGCAGCAGACCATAGAATGTCAAGTGGACGTTATCATTTGTTTGGCACTGCTCCTGGGGCACCTTAAAAGTTTGGCTGTTTATTGAAAAATCCACTTCCTCTAGGTGAGCAGATAAATTAGTTGAGGGGTTTTTATTTTTTTGCTATCAGAAAATGTGACACCAGGCTTCTTGCATATTGCAGTGACTGAAAAAATAAAGCACTTTGTTAGCTCATGTTTACAATACATCAATTTAGTTTGGATACAAATTACTTACAAGTCTTTGCTTTGGAGGTGACTGAAAGTCTCATAGTCCCACATTTCAGGGAGGAGGGATATAAAGGGAACAGTTGCTCTCATAACGTTTGTTTATATCCATGGTGTTTCTGTGTTGAAAGATGAAAAAGATAGAAGGGAAAGCACTATTTATGAAATGTAGACTTTCTGTGTACCTGGAGTTATGAATTTGGCTTAAGCAACAGGTGAGGGTTCAGTAATTCTCATTTTATTGATGTGGTTTACACATATTAACCTCTTTTCTAGAGCAGTAATGTTCTAGATGTGCAATTTCTGTTGTGGTTTCTAGAGCCTGGAATTGCTTACAGCAATTCCTTGTCCCTAGATTTGAGTGGTAGAGTCTTATTTGATTTGTAGAGCAAAAAGAAGAATAAGAAAAAAGTGCAAAGCAAATAAGCAAATAAGAATTTAAAGAAAAAAGGGAGCTTTTATTTGAAAACCTTTGGTTTTTTCCTTAGTTAAGTTTGTCATAGGCTCATGACTGACCTATAGGTAGTTGTTTGTCCTAGAAACCATCATGGCTACTAAATATATGGAATTTGAAAAAAAATCAAGGTTGTGCTGAAATGAATGTAGTTAAAATTCAGAAAGAGAGATTCCTTAATTAACTTAATAAAATTACTAATGGAAGCATTTTAACTGCTAAATTTAATTTACTTGTCAAGATATCAGGCTACAAAGAGGAGGGAAGAGGGGAAACTCTGCTTTCCATTATGATGTGCTCTATTATAGAATAAATTTGCTTAAAAAGAAATATATCACAAAAAGCCATCAATGACATCTTAATTTGGAACAGCCAGTTGAAAAGTAATTAGACTGTGAAGCAATCAGTTCTAGTAAATCAGTGTTTCCCTTTACATAAACATTCGTTTTTGCTATTTATAAATAGGAGAGACTTCCAGAGTCTCAAGTAGCAAGGACTTTGATTGTGTTTCTACTGTATGTGTGTTCTATTTTACATCACAAAACTGTCAAAACAAAAGGAATTGGGGCTTGATTGGGAATTGATCCAGGGAAATTTCATTTTAACCCTTTAAGAACATGGCTCTGTGGGGCCTCTTGTTCCCACTGACAGAGGTTCAGCTGTGATGGCAAATTCTTTCAAAATTAACCTAAATCCACTTCCAGGAAAGTCAAAAACTAGAAACACTGGGGAAAAATTCACTTTAATTTTCACTTTTCTTGTTGTCCATTCTTGCATTTATCTTTCTAAGACCCTTGGTTTGGATGGCCATGAGTGAATCCCAAATTCCAGGAACAGGGTTTGCCTATGGAAAGGCAGCTCAGCACACTTGTCGTGCCTGGAGTTTAAAGTTGGTGTTGGGATCTGCTCAATGCCGGGAAGTTCACTCCCAAATGGAGCTGTGTGAATGGAAACTATTAAATTTACTTTTCTGAAGGGGGATGCTTGTGGCAAGGGAGGAAGGTGGAATTCTATATCAGAATCATAGAAGTATTGGAGATAAAGTGGGAAACTTGTATGCTTTAATTTTTACCAAAAAGTTATTAACCTTTTAAACCATACCAGAAAAACAGAGCATGAAGTGAAATTCGAAATTGAACAAAAGAAATTATGTCATACATGGCACAGGACTCCTGGTAGAGCTCAGATCCTCATTGGTGTGAAGGATTTTTGTGTTTTCCTTATGGTAAAATCTTTGAGCTCCACAGACGTGCTGCAGCTCTGGTCTGGGTGCCAACACTGAGGTGGGAACTGCTGCTTCCATTTGGGTCAGTGCTTGGGGCAGGGTCTGTGAATGCTGAAGGTACTTGTGGGTGCTCTGGGAAGTGAGTCAGATCAGCATTAAATGATGTTAGTCAATGTGCTGAGAGGAAATACCCCAGGAAGTAAAGCAGGAAAGTGACACTTGTAGTGAAAACTGAATTCATCAATGTCCTTTCAGATGGGACTTTCTCTTTCTGCCAAGCAGCCCATGAGTTGAAAGTTTATTTTGTTTTTCATAGTTTAAGAGCAATTTACCTGAGAAATCACAACTGCCACACTTTTCACAGGCAGATTTTGGCTTTCCCAATCAGGTAAAATAAAGCTCTGCTTGTCTTTGCAGCGGAATTTGACTGGATGTAGTCCCCTCTGCTGTCCCTGTCCCTCACCAGGGCAGCACCTTGGCAGAAATGCCAGTGGCATAACTTAGAGCAGTGCTCAGAAGGCAGCCTGGGGTTAGAGCAGCTTCATGTGCTGCACACACCTTGGGTGAAACAAAGTCTGCAAGCTCTTTAAGGCCAAACTTATTATGTAGGGTGTACAATTGTAAAGGAAAGTGTTACAGTTTAACATAGAGCTCTTGGGAATGTGCTTTCAGTAAATATGCTGTTTATAAAGCAACTTTTTAGCAAGAAGCAAGTTTATTATTAATTCTAATTTCACCTCTTTGGTTTTAAATGCATATATTTTTACTGGTGATTTCATAATTTAAGCTGTAGGCATTAGTGAAAATGCAGCATGTTCTGTTAATTAAAAACTTTTATCATTGAATGCACTTTGGCTTTTCTGTCACTGGGAAATAATTCTTTGATGTGCATCTCTGTGTATTTCATAGTGGTATCTGGATCTGCTGGTAGTGCACAGATTTCTTGCCTTTAACCTGTTTTGATCACAAACCCATTAGTTTGGGATCACAAAAATCAAGTTTTTTTCCTTTAGTTCAGGAAAGCTGTGCTGGTTTCCTTAGTCAGCAGCTGAGCTGCAGCAAGTTTCCCATTTTGTGGGCAATGGTTATGAGTTGCTGCAGCTCCTGGAGCAGGAGAGGCTTTCCTGAGCAGGGAGGATGTGCAGGCAGGCAGGGCTGCCATCCCTAATTGCTGCCTGCTGCAGGGCTGTGCTCTCCAGATCCTCTATTATGGGAAAAAGCTCCAGCTTTAAAGATGAATTGGTGACTGTTCAGTACAGAATCTGCTGTGTCTGGATTGTGCTCTTTGGGAGTTCTCACCTCCTTTTTTCCTTAATAAACTTGCAGGTTATGGTCATTTTTGTTGTCTTCATGGTGCTGTTATGGGGGCAAAAGGCAGCTGCAAGTGCTGTTGTTACCACAACTGCCTGTCTTGTTTCTCTTCTCCTGCTGCCTTTCATTCTTCACAGAGTAAAAGGAGAAGGATAAACAGAAGAAAACCCAGTTATATTTTGATGTGAGCACAGTGTGCATCATGACCATGATTGTGTATCAGAGAGCTTCAGTTTCCTGTTGACTTGGTGGCATGATATTTAACATTCTCTTTTATAATTTTGTTGTTTACAGCAATTTTGTATTTCTGTTTAGCCTAATGATTACAGCAGAGTCCACCCCGGAGAGTTCAGCCTCCAGCCTTTGAAGGCCTCATTTGAACATCTTTGCAACTGCAAGGAATGGCTTGAGGCTGTGCTATTTAACACAAAAGAGAAGAGGAAAAACCTAGTGAAAAAAAACCCTCTTATTTTTGTTTGTCCTTATTCTGGATTGTTAATGGCTCTCAGAATATAGGTCAAAGATATGTGGATATACAGTGAATAAAGGCTGGGGCTGGTGCAGCTGTTACTGGAGGGTATGAGGCCCTTTGTCTGAAGGCACTGAGGGTTTAACACAACCTCATCCCTTCCTACCATTCCCATTCCTGCTTCTGCTTGTTCTTGGCTCTGTTGGCTCCCATCACACCAGGCACCCTTCCTCTGCAGCTGTTTGTGATCCCCCTCTGAGGGGCACAGAGAATGTGCAGTACAGACACATTTTGCACTCACCTCAGGTAGCTTCCCTCAGTAATTTGCATCCCATGATGGGCTTTGCCTTCCTGGATTCTTCATTCCCATTGAGTAGTTGGTTACTGGGAAGGAAAATTCCATGTATGGGCCAAGGACCTTGAATTGTGGGGTAGAGTCCAGCCCAGTTCCTGTGTCCCAGTGATGTCACCCCCTGTGCTGGGTGTTGAGTGAACTGTCCCTGCCTGTGTGGTGCAAGGGCACTTTATGTTTACACTGGGATATTTGCACAGTGTGTGATTTGTATCCTGATACCTATTTATTTATTTGCACTTCTGTCTGTGCTTGGCATCACTGAGGGTTTAACAAATATGATCCCAATTGGAGCCCTCTGTGTTTGCATCCTGTGGCTGCCCCAGTGATCCCTTACTGAGGCACTCATTTGAGAAGTCAAAATATGAAAGTCTGTTTTTAATACACAATATCATACATTAAGTGATTGTGTTCAGAAATACTGTCATTTAGTGTGAACTTGGTTGTTTTCATTCTTTCCTTCCAACTCACTCCCTGTTCCTTCATTTTCCTTAGCACAGGTTATAGACTTTATTAATTTGGATATAATGGAAGAACAGGCCAAGGGGAAGCAGCCGCAAGGCAACTTTTAAATGTAAATTATAGCATGGTACATGAACTTGATGGTATAAATCTCATAGCACTTAATAGGTTTGAGACACTAAAATATTGTGTGGGACACAATCCGTGTTGGGAAGTCTCATTTCCCATTGATCTGGATGTAAATATCTTCCTGACTGGAGTTGATTCCCCAGAACCTCAGGTTAATGAGGAAAGTTTCCAGAGAACCACAGTCCTTGGAGCTGTAGTTTGGTTTTGAGTGTGCTGAGTTGGTAGGGTACAAGGTCCAATCTGGATATGTCTGTCCCAGGGATAAAACTAAAGGATTTTTTTAGCAATCTCTGTCTTTTGGAAGGAGATAAACCATCAATGTCTTTCTCTGCAGGTACTGAATCATGTCCTTACCTTTTGGTCATAATTTAAGCTTCTTTTTCCCCCCAATGAGTATGAATACTTAAAATAGCTTTTAATACATCCACAGAAGGAATTTCATAAATAGACTTTAGCAATCTAATTTGTTGGAGTTTTCTAACTAAACATAATAATCTCATGTGGTTCCAGCACCTTCCTAACCAGCTTGTTACATCATTGGCTGATGACCTTAACTCTGCTGTCTAGGAAGGGAAAATGAAAATAAAAAGGGAAATGAGGTTCCACAGGGAGCAAAACTGGGGAAGAACAGGTCTTAAACTGCATGTGGGCAGCATCTCAGTTTCAGGCAGGTCCTACACTGATAGGTTCCACTGCTATTCCAGAATGTTCCCACTGACACCCTGGGGACAAGGCAGAGTGACACCATGACAAATCTTTCAGGCAGGCAGATGATGTCAACCACTATATATATCTAAGTACTTGTTGTTTCTAAGAAAATGAGCTATTTGATGCTTTTTCTGCTGTTTTGCTTGTTGTTCCTAATGTATTAAGTAGCTCTTGGAGCAGCTGCCTTTGTGTGTCTGTGGTCCCCAGGACAGCACTGATGATAATGGCAATAATACTTATCACTTAAATGACATTTTACAAATTCCAAGTGTTGGGCAACAAACATTAATTAGTTCTCACAAGAGCCTGGCTGTGAAGTAAGTGCGTGCTGTTATTCCCTGGTGGCACAGAGGGAATCAAAAGCAGAGAGGTAAATCCTTCAGGGAGTCACCAGCACTCAGGCAGGAGCTGAGGCTGGTGACTTTGTGCTTCCCAGCTTGTGTCAGAGCATGCACTGCCTGTGCCACAGCTTTAAAATGTGCTCCTGAATCCACAGAAAAGAACTTGGCACGTTGGTTCTACTGTGCTTGCACCTTCAGGTGCAGCTTACAGGACTGTGGCAGAGATTCACATGGAAACTGCTCCTGTGCCCCAGTCACAAACCCAAATTTTGCTGTTAAACTATTCTTTAACACCATTCTTTGGGAATGCTCAGAGGTGTGGTAGGAAGAAGGAGGCAGAGAGAAAGCTGAGGTGTCAGTGTGGTGAAATTATCCACACACAGGTCAAAATGGACTTTTATTTTTAATTCAGAGATGCTATACCAGATGTTCAGACTGCTGTACTAGCAATGTCTCCTGATGGTGCTGGGAAGGGTGAAATCATAAGTCAAAATCAAATCAAAACCATAGCAGAATGGTTTCGGTTAGAAGAGACTTTAAAGCCCATCTTGTTCCAGCCCCTCTGGTGTGGGCAGAGACACCTTCCACTGTCCCAGGGTTCTCCAAGCCCAGCCTGGCCTTGCACCCTTCCAGGAATGGGGCAGCCACAGCTCCTCTGGGCAGCCTGTGCCAGGGCTTCACCAACCCCACAGGGAAGACTTTTTTCTTACTATCCAACCTAAACCTGTCCTCTGTCAGTCAGAATCCATTCCCCCTTGTCCTGTCACTCCATCCCTTGTAATCCCCCTCCCTCTTTCTTGTAGGCTCCCTTCAGGTACTGGAAGAGTACAATTGGGTCACCCCACCCCAAAGCCTTCACTTTTCCAGGCTGAACAAAATTTGGGGATCTTTCCTATCTGTCCTAGATTGTCATGGAGGCACTTCTAGAGCTGTTGTGATCACTCTGTGCCTCTGATTGCGGTACTTGGATTGAGTGAATTACTGGAGTACACCATTCACAAGTCCCTCCTGTTCCCGAATTCCTGGTTGTAAGCTTCTCTCAGAAGTCACCAGCAGTTTATTTCCAAGGAAGTTGTCACACCAGGACAGTGATGGTGCTCTGTGGCCCTGTGGCAGCTATTCCTGTATCCTGGTAACAGCCAGACAGAGCCAGGGCTCCAGTGTTTGGTAGGCTCTGGGTCTATTTATATGTTGAGATCCCCTCACAGAAATTTTGCAGTCTGTAATAAAATCATGTTTAATAAACTGTTTCTGTCTTTCACTGCTGTTGTATCTTAAAATAGTTTTTATTGATCAGCAGATGCAGTATATCTGAATATTCTTAGGGGCAGTAAATGTCCCTTCTGTCTTTTGGTGACCCTGTAGATCACATATTAACAGCTCAAGTTCTGCATTTTTTGCTGGAAAATACATTGCTGAGCAGGATATTTTGCATGACACAAATCCAGAGCTTGAATGTCCACCTACAAGTGGGAACTGTCCCTGCCTGTGGCAGAGGGTTGGAACTGGATGAGTTTTAAGGTCTCTCCCAAACGAAACCATTCCATGATTAATCCCAAATCACCTTTCCAGGGCACTGCTCATATCTGCATTTAAGATGTTATGGATTAGATCAGTGGAGCCAAACTGACACTGCTTTGAATGTTTCTCTGGCTTTCCCAGGTTCTGTTCTGCAATTGTTCCTTCATTTTTGTGCAGTGGGTATTGGCAGCTGCTTTGACTGAAAGCTGAAAATAGCAGTTCCTCACAGATATTTTAAAGTTAGGTACTCTGAAAATATATAATAAATTAATTTATCTTTGAATTCCATACTTTTTGTTGTAGTTTTCCATGCATTCTCAGTTAACTGCTTGTGCAAAGCCAGAAGAGGAAGCTCAGAACTGTAGGCAGCTTCCTGGCTCTTTGAAACAATTTGAGGGACAAGGCAAGGGATTGTTGCCCAATGTGAGTGCTGCTCACAGTAAAGGCAGTTGTGGAGATATTTGTCTCTATTTTTATGAGTAGCCAAAGGATCATCAGTAAACATGATTAAATTCAAAAAGCTGTGAAGAAGAGGCACTCGTGTGTGTGTGAAGTCAATAATTGCAACAAACCTGTATTGTCTTGCAATTACAAAGGTGCTTGTGTGGTCCATGTTGGTATTTGATTAAGGAGAGAGGAAAAAGCCAAATACCTTCAAAAAACTCAGCAGAATCTGTGTTCTGAATGTACTTGAGTGAATCTAAATAGTGAAACACACATGACAAATAGAAATCATGTAGTGCTTGGAGACCTCTACAACCTCAAATCATCACTCACAATTTATTTGCTTTTCTCTCTGTAAATCAAAACTTTATTGTTTGAAGATATTTATGGCATTCAATTTCCTATTTTTTTAGTGGGGCTGTAGGAAAAAAGTGAACAATTTCAGTGCTTTGCGTTTGCCTTTCTCCTCATTTTAGTGTGTGTTGTAGCACATGGAAATGTGTGCAGGTGCATAAAGAAAATAACATGTAGTTTTTAATCTTTCATCCACCCAAATTTTGCCTTTTCCTTTTTTAGTTATGTTCCCATCTTTATTCTCTTTGCCCATCTTCCTGTGCTCCTGTTGTTTCTCTTTAAATTTTTGCTTCTTGCTTCTTTTTTTCCCCTTCCTCTTTCACAGTCCTGTGTTCCTGGAGGTGAAACTCTGACACACTAAACCAATGTGCCATTTCATTCCCCAATTTTTATGAATCTCTTAATTTTGTGCTCTGCGTGCAGGTGCTGTTTTCTGATGAGGTGAAGAATTGGTAGGGGAAAATACAGTTAGCAGTGATTAATACCCAGTGAAAAATAAAATGTGAGAGAGAGGTGAAAAATGCCAATAATGAGCAGGATCACAAAACCAGGGAATGAAGTGGTCCATTGATTTTAGTGTGTCACCCTTTTGTTTCCAGAAATGCAGGTTATAACTCCCAGTGCAGGTTTGTGATAAAAGGGGATTTGATCTCATCCTAGTGCCTGGGTGAGTCCCTGGTTTGTGGCTGTGACACAGTTGGGTGTGGGTGACACTTCTTGTTCAGGAAACAGAATTGTGGGACAGCTTGAGGATGGGATGTGGAGCTGCCCCTGCTGCCTCATACCGGGAAATACCCCCTGGAATTCTGCAGGAGTTGGACTTCTGACTTGCACAGACCCTGCATTTACAATTTAAATAAAATCAGTTGCATTCTGCTCTTGTATTAAACAGAATTCTGGAGACTAAGCTCAAGCATTCACAGCAATAAGAATTCCTGAGATGCCAATCAAATGTTAATCTGTATTAAAGGTGAGACAGCCACCATGTCACACCATATTAATCATTGCTTTGTACACAAACTCAAACACAAAAGTGAATCAGATCAGTCCAGCTCTTAAATTTCTTCAATCTTTTCAAAATAGGACCAAATCAGTAAAAAGTAAAAGAAAACACAGTAATAACCATCACCTCATAACTCACTGGTATCTGTGTCATCTCAATTAGAATTTAAACTGAATTTTGGAGAGTGTAACGCCAACAGCACTCCCTGTGAAAGAACAGCAGTGCTTCCAAACATTCAAAAGCTGCAGATGAGCTGCATTGCTTATGTTTGCTGTCTTGAAGTTTTGAAAAATTCCCTTTCTTTGGCTCTGCAGTGTCACACTTGAAAATATTCAGGTTGGGTTTGTTGTTCATTACATAAAAAATTAATGATCTTGAAAGTATTATCATGTTTGTTTTAAAGAAACTATTTCCTACGCTTTAATTAAAAGTGATAATTCACCATCTTTTGACCAAGTTATCTTAAATCTTAATCTTATTGGTAATGGGTACTGGGTCAGATTCAGAGAGAAATACAATCCTTACTTAATGCAAACAGTAAAAATATCAGCATTTGTAGAGATATGGTTGAGTTCAATTCATGTGCTGTACTAACTCTGCCTGTTAATTAGAAATATTCTCCTACTTATGCAAGAATACTGGGGGAAAAGGGCATTCTCTTCCTCGTTAGATATTCCATGGGAATCACAAATGGACAAAACCAGGCATAATATGATGACTGTTTTGTTATTAAAGCACTTTAATAAGGTTAATGCATCCATATGAATAGTTTTCAAAATAAGTTTCTGTAGTTTTGAAGGTATGCTCTGGTCTAGTACAGTAATAAAGAATTTCCATGTGGGGAAATAGCCAACCTTTTAATTTTGGTGTGCAGAGTTCTCCTTTATTTTCCATTTATAAAAATCCAATGAAATGCACAGTTCAAGATGCCTATGGAAGTAATTCTCCTTATTCTCCTTGCATTCTGGTTAAAAGCTGGCTTATTGTGCTGTATGTGAGGAAAAAGTGAGAAAATACTGACTTGATATGCAAAACAAGGAGTGAAAAGTAAAAATAAAATATGGACCGTAAAGGACAATTTATGCCTTGCTAAAATGTAGAGTAGAGCACTTTTTTCTGCTCTGACTTTTCATAAAGGAGAGCTGAAGCTGCACTGCAAGTCAAAAGGTTTCTAAAAGAAAAGAGAAAATCTTTCTGCATTGAAAACTGAAGCAAGTGGGACCTTATCTATATGCATTACTTTGATTTCAAATTATTTTTAGCATGGCTTTTATTGTACTCATTGTTACGTACATAAATCTTTAAAGTAATACGTTTTGTAAGAAATGGTCATAAAAATTTACAGCCAGTAACTTTTCCCCTGTCCCTTACAATGATATTCTACTAAAACCATTAAATGGTTCTCATTAATGCCCTTTAAATGATTGTGTAATGACCCACAATCGCTTGTAAGTGAACAACCATTAAAGAATTACCAGTTCTTAGCATGCTTTTAAGTACAGTTTAAATACATGGGAGGTAACGTACAATATATTAGAAAAAGTATTAAATTTGAAATGGTAAAAACAGGATGGCTACAAAAGGAAGGAGTGGGTGGAAAACCTCTCCCATGCTGACCACAGCCCTCAGAGAACAGTCCAGCAGCGTTCCTTGTTGCACATTGCCAGCAATGCATCCGTATTTATTTGTTCTCTACAATCACTTGGGTTTATGAGCCTGATATTGAAGTGATTTATAAGGAGCGAAATGACACCACGAGGGTGATTTCCATACAAATATGCTGAAATCCAAATCACATCCCTCCCTAATGGCTGTTATTGGGGAGCGTGACCCACCTGGTGCTTGCAGAGGGCAGCTCTGCTCCGAGCCCAAAGACAGGAGGAGAAATCATCACTTCAGGGGTTGCCATATGAGAGAGGGACATCCCTGTGCACAGCTGACCTTGAGAAATCCCAGGAATGTTCAGATCTGGGTGCGAAGAAACGCGAGTGATTGAAAAGATTTTTTAATAAAGAGCATTTATTTAATGGGGAGTCAGAGGCACTTTGCAGCATCTTGCCACTGCAATTCCAGCCTAACCCATTGCTGTGATCCCACCTGGGATGAGGGAGCTGCAGTGGCAGCTCTGTGGGTTGAAGGGGGCACTTTGCAAATGGGCCCTTCCCTGTAATCACAGCACTGCCAAAAGCTAAATGTCTTTCACAGCTTGGGAAGGGCCCTTGAGGTTTGGAGGCTGTGGGGACAGCCCACACCCAATGGATGCTCTCACACCCAGGCTGCTGGCTGGAGGAAACCATATTCAGCAATATTTGGCAGCTGCTCCATGCAGCAGAGTTGCTTTCTGAACTCCAGTCCTTGTACTGCAGAGGTGGGATACGTAGAAACTCACCTCATGATCCAAATACATTTTCTCTTGCTAATTTGATTCTCTTATTCCTACAATAACAAGACTCTCTGTTCAGCCTTGTAAGCTTAAAGAGGTATCTGAGGAAGAGGGATTTCTGTTTCTCCAAAGCAGGGTTATTAGGAAGTGGAGCCCTCATTACCTGATGTTTTGGTTGTTTTTAGCTCTGTTACTCCATACTAACGTCTGTAATCCAAGTGCTTTGGGCAAGTGGACAGATTTTACTTGACTTCTCAAAACTTCAGGGTTATAACACAGAGTCAAACAACATGGAAAATAGGTGTATGTTTGGGTTTATTTCTTTCTCCTTTATATCTGAGAGTTGCATCTCTTGACTTTCTCTGTTAGCAGCCTGGCTGGCCTGTTGTTGGCTTCAAGTGCAATTGATTTAATTCCAGATCACTTGGTCCAACAGGGATTTGAGTCTAGAGCTCCAACATCCCTGTGTCCAAACCACCAGGATGTGGGGTTGTGATTTTCAAGAAGTGCTCTCTCTCTTTTTCAGTCCTTGACAGAAATTCACTGAAGCCAGTGTGTGAAATATTTCAGTTCCATGAAATTTCATCTAATCAAAATGTTCTAGTTGGTTATGCCCACTGCTGAGAGTATCTGACCACTGGTTTCCAAGGCAGCAGGCAGCCCAAGATCACATTAGACTTCTCAGAATGCTTAGATACACAAATTTCAGCAGGAGCAACAAATGCTTCTGTCATGTTGTTTCCTAAGAACTGGATTCCTTCTCCTTACCACTGCAATCTGCATATTTGTCATCTCCTCGAGTGCAGGATGGGACCAGATAGAGTTGCCAGAGCAGAGAGAGAGAAAACAAAAATGAAGCCTTTTTAGCATATGAGACCAGTAGAGTTTCATACCATTGGGTTTATAGATACTTTTTTTGTGCATTTTTCTTTCAACTTCCCCAACTGAACTGCACTTGCTGGTCCTTATCAGCATCCTCATGCTAACAGATTGTGATCCAGGTATAGTGCAGCCATATATTTAACCCATCTGTCAGCACAGCTGAGTTGGATATTTTTAGACTATCAATCACCATGGTAGCTGGGTCTAATATCTTATCTGTGCATCCTGCATCAGAGCAGCTACTTCAGATACTGCCAAATACGTCCTGGCTAAGAGACTGAGATCAAGAGATCTCAAAGTTTTCAGAGAGAGGATTGGGTGCTACAAACTTTGTCAGAGCCCAGGCTGGACTGTAGAAGGGTCTGAGTGAAGAACAGGCTGGCAAACTTGTAAATTCATGTGCTTGTATGGGCAGTGATGGGGCCTGGAAAAATATCTAGGCTCTCCAGCCTTGGGCAGTGAGCAACTCATGTTCCTCAGGGCTCCAAGCATGGAGAGGGAAGTTTTTTAACAGTAAGAGAGGGTGAAATATACCCAGAATATGCCATAGGAAAGAAGTTCTGTGGAGGGTAGTGCCAGAGACAGCTGGAGGCTGGTCTGAAACAGGAAAAGAGGATTTTGGTGGGAAAGGGAGAGAATAATATGCATTCCAGGAAGCTGACAAGATTGCACAATGTCATGGCATGTCAGGTTTTCTGTCACAACACTTCACCTGGTGAGTCCCACCCAGCACACAGGAGCTGAGCCTGGTTAGTGCACAGTGGGTCCCTGCTTGTGGAGCGGTGTCCTGGCAGTGTGGGAGTGACAGAGGCACGGGGGGATGGAGAGGTTCCTGTCTGAGGTTCCAAGGCAGGCACACAGAGTGCTCACACTGGTGCTTGCTCTGCTGTCCTTCCCTGGGCAATGAGTTAATCAGGAGTGCTGTGGATGGCTCAATCCCAAAATACAGATGTTTGTCTGTGTGGCACAAGTGGGCAGTGTCTGTGGTCCTGCTTGGCAGAGGAGTTGGGATGCTGGGGATAACCCTCCTGGAGGAGTTTGCTGGACTAATTAAATATTCAACAAAAGAGCTTGGTTTCTAATCTGGCTAGCTGGATTGGGTGGAAATACTGATGGTTTGAAAAAAAAAAATATATATCTATTTTACTAGACCACAGCAAATTGGTACCCAAAGGAAGATTTTATTTAAGTGTGTCTGTGATGAATGCAGTTCTGGTATTCCAAAAGTCTATGTACTGCAGACTGAAAATAGGCTTTTTGCCAAATGGGAATTGAAACGCACATATGTATTACACTATTTGCCTTAGAAGAAATTAATTTTCAGCCAGAAGCAGATAGGATTATTTAATATTTATCTTTAGCTGCAGGAAGATGAATCTATTATTTTATTTTGTTATTTTTATGTGTGGTGTTCATCTGAATTTTCCTATAGGAGGTGCTGATGTATTCTTGTCTGTGCTGCATCAAGGTTAAAGAGTCTTCAGTTGTAAAATTTCTCCAGTGACCCCAGCAAAGACCAAGACCATCCTTTTCCTTAGGACTGGGAGAAGGAGGCCAGGGTTTATCATGAGGGTGTGCATGTGTCCAAGTAGTGCAGGGAGAATTCAGGAGGGAGGAGATTCTTTCCTCAGTTGCTTTCCAAGTTAATAATATTGGGAAGTTAAAGCATCTCCAGCATTAAAAATGAGCAAAGGGACTGGAACAGTGTAGTGTGTCAAAGCTGACTGATTTAGTGCTGGGGAAGGAATGGACTGGAGTGGATAAAGTTGCAGTCTCACAAAGGACATTGGAGCTGGGACTGTTAAATATCAATGGAGCATCACCCTGCCCTGTCAGCAAACTTCCATATGACCAGAGTGAGAGATGCTAAGATGTCATTTCATGGACCACGTTATGTGCTGCTTACAATGAATATTTCATCCATGGTGCATTACATTTTTGATAAATTGTAACTTCCTGGACAAAAGTTTGGTTAGCTTATCTCTAGTGTCTTTTAAAGATCTTTAAGGAGCTGATTTTGCCCCAAACCCACCAGTCAGCAGGAGTCTGTACGCATGTGGTAACAATTTAAATTACTGTAACAATGGCAAGTCTCCTTCCTGCAACTAATAAATGCAATTTATAAGGAATGTTAAGTAGCAACTAACAACTTACAACTTTGAATTTCAACCAAACTGATTAAATAATTAAAGAAAATTTGTAGAGTTGGGGTGGAAGGGAGGAAGGGTGGGAATTGTGTGCAGACATGTAGATACATTTGACATGACCCTTTGGCTGTGTCAACGAGAGAATTTCAGAGTCCATTCCCCACCTGCCTTTTCTCAATAACAGGAAAAATATTTTGAGGCAGCTGAGGTTGTTTACAGCATAGGACCAGAATAAATCTGCCTCACAGAGGTGTTGGTGGAGCCAGGAGGGTAATGGTGCCCAAACAGAGGAGATGGTGGGACAGAATGTCCTGGGGCATCTGGGACTGATGGCTGGCAAAGGGGTGCTCCTGGATTTAAAATCAGAATATCCTGATCATCATGAAGTGATCCTGACCTGGAGGAGGGATTTAAAGCAAGCATCACCTGGCTCTGCACAGCACAGAGCAGTTGGGAGTGAGAGAGGGACTTCTGCACTTGTGGAGTTCACTTTCTTGTGACGATGGGATTTGGAAGGCAGTTTTCCTTTTGCAAAACCTGAGCATTAACTTTATCCAGCTTTTGTATATTCATCCAGCAAAAAAAGCATTTAGATTTTTCCCCAGATCTCGTTGTGACTCCCAGTTCATCAGCCTCAGTTTTCCACACAGCACAAACAGCAGCGACTGAAGTTTGAAAAAATAACATGGGATTATATTTTTGGTAGGGATTTTGCAGATTCTCTGCTCAGGAAGTTGCAGAAATACTCAATTATGAATATTACCTTCATTTCCTGCTGGATTCCACAGGGCTGAGTCCTGTGCTTGGAAAATTCTGGTTTTTGTTGTCTGAGCTATAGCCTGAAAAGTTCTTCAGGTTGTACTTTCTGTGCCATGAGACAGTGAAAAAGAGAGAAGGAAAAGCAGAAAAGTTGTGAGTCACAGGCTTGTTCCATCAGATTTTTTACTACCAGCCCCATTCTTCAATCCTACAAATGGAATAGAAGGAGAGTCAGAAACACTAATGAAAAAACATCAAATATTTAAGGTTGCAGGATTTAATAATAGAAATCTTCAGTGTGATTTGCCAGGCCACATGGTGTGTGCTGTTATCCATTCAAAATAAAACTCATAATCGTGGCCCTGCAAAGGCTTTGAAATACACCCCTCTTTGACAATTTACCCATTTTGCTGCTACTGAGGTATTTAAAAGGTTTTTAAAACCAAATAGTGCTGTGTACTGAATTCAGGTATCTTTCCAAAAACCTTAAAACCTTTCCTGAAATGAAATAATTTATCTGACTTTCCTAGGTCAGTATTATGCTATTGATAAAGAGAACATGCATTTTATGTTGCAGACTGAGGGAACAAAAACCCCAAGGCTTTTCACTTTATGAAAATACAGTGACCAAAATATAAATAATCAAATATTAGCTATTTTTTTAAATTTTACTGTAAGTTCATGGCACTCAATAAAAATACAAAAATCTAGGTAAAATATTTATCAAATGGCAAATCCATACATGATTGTTTCATTAAGTTGAAAATCCTTGTGCTCAGTCCTTTCATAGAGACTCAAAGGGACTCCAAGCGACCCTGGTGTCTATTTTGATGCCTTTTGGGGTTAATTTCTCCTGTGGATAAAAGAGGGTTTTTGGAATGTGTCTGGGGGACAACTGAGGCTCTCCTATGCTTTGGGATTTACCTGGGACAGGGTCACTTTTATAGCAGAGCCTGCAATTCCCTGGGACAGCTTGATTCATTGCCATTAACAAAGGATGTCTGCAATAAAATATAATTGCTGCCATCCCTTTGTCATGCTGAAATGATATTTTTGTGTGGAAAATGGAAAATTTCAGCATTTGCACTTCACAAATTGTCACCCTCTATGTATTGGTGTTTGAGTTATGGCCTTGCAAGCAGCAAAACACCTCTGTCTTGCCAAGTATGTGGTAAATTAGTGTATGAATATGGAGGCTCTCATTTGTCACTTAATTGATCTGCAGGGATCCCCAATGGCAGATGAATCTGAAAGTGTAGGCAGTGACAAGGTTTGGGGTTTGTTTTTGGGATAATGGAGGGAAAATGATCCCACAGCTGAACATTGTGAGTTCCCCAGACTCAGGGGATCCTCTCCCCCTTCCTCAGGCACGCCCAAGCCCAAACACCTGGGACTGGCCCCTGAATGTCATAAAGCAGCCACTTTTCTTTCACCTCATGTGAAATAAGGTTTTGTTTACTGTAGTTTTTGACCTTCAAAACCTTTTTCTGTGCTAGGAACTGGTTTTGTTTTCCTCCTCAATAAGGTGGCTTCCTGCACGGGCACAGTGCAGGGGACATGTGCTGAGGCTTCTTGTGCTTGATATTTTGATGTCTATGTAAGAAGTTATCTGATTCTTAGAAAGCTGAAACTCCACTGAAAATTTGAGGCCTTTGATTTTCAGCATTGAAGGAACATGCAACCTGGGCTGAATAAAAGCAAAGACAGCCTTGCAAGAAGTGCATATTATTGTATAAAATTTACTGCAAAGAGGAGTGATAGGAATGGAAAGCATATACAGTAGCTTGCTGCATGCTAGCAGGTCTTTTCTGGGCTCCTAAATGTTAACTGGGTAGTCATGTAAGTTATTACACTCATTAAATTAGGCCACAAACAAGTCAACAATGATTCAGCAAAATGGTTTTGTTTGTATAGTGCAGGGAAGTCTGATAGATAACCAGTCAAACATTTATGGCTAAATGGATGAAGATTTTAACATTACAGCCTAATAAAAACCCCATACTGTGTGATTAAATAAGAGGGAAAGCAGTAAAAAAGAGAAAGCGTAATGATGGTAACATGTAGGTCAGTTACAATTTAATTGTCATTGCACTTCATTGCGAACATATCAATTCTCTGCTGCTTAGCTGAGCAGAAAACAACAACTTAACATGTACAGTGGGCCCGTGGCTGCCTGGCAAGCCCCCACTTCCATCACCTGCCTTCCACTACTTCCTTAACAGCCGCGGGAAGTCTTCCTGCCGTAATAGCAGCCATCCTGCTGGAAGCTCCTGCTGCTCGTGTCCTCCCCGCGCTCGCTGCATCGCTGAGCAGTAAATTCACTGCACTCTCGCCACAGAAGCTAAAATTAGGCTGTTTGCGTTACAACTTCCACCGAGGAACACCTGCTTGCAGATTTATTTTGGGTTATTTCGTGGTTTCAAATTAAGATGGCTTCGCAGAGGCAAAACCCTGATGGACTGTATGGGAAGAGCACAATGGCTGATTTTCTTACTTATCCACTTTATACTGGGGGTCCTTTCTGTGTAAGGTTTAGCTTCATTAACATTAATTGCAGCTTTAGCAACTCCATGGAACTGCTTATTCCTGCCAGTGTTTTCCACTGTATTATATTTCCAGTGGCACTGAAGAAAGCTGCAGGAGGAAAAAAAAAGTCTGGTTTTGGTTTCGTTTGTGCTTTTTCTCTTTTTTCCTTTTTTTTTAATCTGGGTAATTCAGTGGGATCTCAAAGGGCCCTTGACTTTGGCACCATTTTAAAATGTTAGCTCTAAAGAATTGTCTGTCTGGCACAGTTATGCTGATCTATAGTAAAGACTTAACAGAGTACATAACCAAACTATTAATTCAGGTGCCTAAGGTGACATATTTTATCCAGCTCTGCAGAGCTGATTTTATACAGAGCAGAACATGGTTCCCATTTGGATGGGGAGAAAAAAAAAATCATAAGAAGTGAGGGGAGAACTGCCTGGCACCCAGGGAACTTCAGGAATGAGACTGGGAAAGTATCTATTGGAGAGATAATATGGGAATATTGTTTTTTTCCTTAACATGAAGGGAGAAGTTTTGTGTTGGATCTGCAAACCCTGCTAGTGTTTTTGGGGCAATCTCACTGGCCTCCACTTCCAAATCTCTCACAATCTCTGCAGCTGAGAACAAATGGATACTTACTAGTGGAACTTCTGAGCTGCTGATTTCTTTGGGCCATCCTTTGGAACACTTGGGTTTGTGTGGGTGGGAAGCTGCACATCAAACCTGACTCGTACTTGGCACAAGTGCCTGTTATCACTGTGGCCTTTATCTGCCTGGGATTCCTGGGGCTGCTTCCTCTGGCCACATCATCTCCCCCAGAGAGGGTTATGGTTCCTTTGGTTTGGCCTTTGGAGCAGGATCAGCTTTCCCAGGTAACAGGCCTGTCCCTGTGACATAATTTAATGTCAAGTGTACCCCTCTGTGCACCTGGGAGCTCCAGGAAGGTTTGTGCCTTGCAGAGCAGTCTGGGCAGCTCCCTGGGGAGCAGTTCATCTGCACAGCCCCACCCTGGCTCAGCATGGCCAGCACCTAATGGGCACCAAGGAGCCCCACTGCAGCTGCCTGCATTAGTGGCTTTAGAGGAAACTGCTTGCAAAAACCAGCCTAGATAAAATACCCAGATGTTTATGGTCAAAAGGTGCATTGGGAGCCAGTGAGGCAGTGAAGGCCTATTTGGAGTGTGTGTTTGGAGCTTAACAAGATTAATGCCTGTGTGTGTGAGCCTGCACGGGCCCCACTGAATGGTGCTCTCTCCATACCTGGGGGTTTTTGCTGCTGAAAAGTGATGTTTATGTTTCTTCTCAGTGCTGTGAAACCAGGGCAGTTTGGGCTGTGCCTGGCCAGCAAAAGGAGCTGCTGTTGGGAGAAAGGTGCCCTTGGCTCCCATTCTGGAGCAGGACACAACTGTAACACAGCAGTTCCACAATCGCAGCACTGGGATATTTACCTGATTTTCTCTGGTTTCTCATCACCATTACCCTGGTGGTGTGACACACTCCCTTCTCAGTTAGGCTACAGCTAAAACCTGACGACAGCCCAAGAACCTGCAGAGTTTCTCCCTTGAGCTTTTGATGCTACAGTGATGTCTGGCCTGTACAGGAATGAAAGGAATGAAGCTGTAGTTTGTTAAGAAGTCCCAGAGGTTGAGAACGACAGCCCTGCTCTGCAGTGGAGGGGGGGTTGTGCTTTCTGCAGTCACCAAGGAGAATCTATGATAGTTTTATTCCCTGTGAGTGTCTGATGATTCCATCCTGCTTCCTCACATGGCACAGAAATATGTAGAGCAACCTTTAGACTTTGGGGGCAGTGAAGGGCAAATTCTAGGGGTAAAACCTAACAGGTCCATCCTGCAGCCTCATACCCAATGCTTTGGCTTTCTTGGGTACCTGGCTGCTATGTGGGAATAAATTTTTCCGGCATAGCTGACAGTATTTTTTTATACTTCAATGTCCTGCTAATCCAAGGAATGGCCACAGTTATCATCTGTCAATTCAGCAGCACAGACCACCAGGCCCATGCACACTGTGTCCAGGTGTGTTTTCCTTGTGCTTTGGGCAGTTTGGGAGGTGGGTCCTGCATTTCCCAGCTGGGCTGCAAGTGGGGCATGCACTGCTTTAGCTGCTGCCATTGGTACTGTTCTGTACCTTGTGACATAATTTTAGGTAGCTTATTAGACTCATGATTGATGACAACCCAAAGAGGATCTACAGCTATGCACTGACATTCATGCTTGGCTTTTAAATATCAGCCTCCATAGCTCCAGATCTCTATTTTACACTCAAGTGCTCCAAGCCCCACATTAGAGCATCCCTTCCTCCTCCTCCTCCAAATTAACGTGTTCCTTTAAATGCACCAGTATTTCAGCAGTTGGGTTTTAAACAAATCCTGCATTATTTGATTATTTGCCCTTTTCTTACACTGCTTAATTCTCAGTTGAATGTTAACAATCCTCTCCACTGAGATATAAACATAAATAAATCGTAAATATTCCCTTTCCCATTATGTTGGACCCTGGCTATTCCTTTTTTTTTTTTCTTTCTCCTTATTAAATTATGTTTACCTGAATACATCAGGTTCATTTCACCTAGGCAGGATGTCCCATTAAGCATGACAAGTAGAAGGTTGTGAGATTAATGCCCTTCTTGAGCCTGAATTAGCATGTCAGCATCTTTTCAGCCCTGGGACTGGAGAACATAGGAAGCGTGCCATAATGGACCTTAGCCTTTAACTGAACTGCTCTAATATTATTCCTATAACAAGACTACTTTTAAAGAGGCTCATTATTGGCTTCATTAGATATGTTACTTGCATCAGTGGCTGTAGTTACTCGTATAATATGGGAGAGGTTAACACAGCGTATTTTTTATGTATTATATGGCATATAGCTTGAAGTAGCCAAAAGGTTTATGGCGATGTAATTGGTAGTTAGTGTGAAATTTGTAAGACAAATAGACAATACCTAGGGTAACCCCTATAATCCTCTCCTTTCAGTTTTTTACAGCCACCAAAGGGCCTCATTAAAACAGCAGTCAGCACCTTAGTGAAAAGATACAGTGCTTATAGTGCCCAAATTTGACAGAAAATCTGCATTTTGTAAATCTGACACCTTTGATAGATTATACAGTGTGAAGCCATTGCTTCTAAGCATTATGATAACGCTTAAGGTTCTCTTCTGAATCCAACCGTGCCACATTCACTGGATATAACAATGTGAAAAAGAGCTGGTTGAATAAAATAAAGCATCCGAGATGGAGAGGGGCCTTTTTTCCTTTGATACAAAGCTCATCTCATGCAACAGCTATGGTTGATATCCCTGGCTGTGTTTGTACCCAGGGATATGGGCATATAAATACTGGCAAAATAACTGTTTAATATACAGATGCAAAAAGGATCTGTGCCCTCATTACCCAGGTTATATGGCTGCTGCAAGGGAAGAGGGTGCACAGTGAGTGTGGTATTAAGATTTCTTTGCTGCGTTAGAGGCACAATTCTGCTCTGACTCAAACTTGTGAGAGCCCAAGTGGATTCTATTGGCCTGAGTGAATCCTGTTGTCACTCAGAGTGCTGTAAATCTGGTGTAATGCACTGGCTTACATGGAATTAAATGGACAGGCGGAACGAGAACGAGAATCTGACCCAATGAGGTTATTATTCTTTCAGCTTATTTGTAACAACAGCGAAGCAGAAATGAGCTGCATGCACAGAGCTTTGGCTCTGAGTGCTGTGGTGGGTGGAGGAGAGCTCAGCTCTTAAGTGTTGAGGTGTAATCTTTGATATTTCACTTACTCAAAACCAGATTTGGTAGAGTGAACTATTTGAAACGGAGCAAGCACAGCTTGTCGTGGTTGATTAGTTGTGACTATTTGGTCTAATCACAAAAGGCAACCTCCAACAGCCAGGGGTCCAAAGGAGTAATTCTTATTTCCTCTCCATTTAAGAGGTGGGCTAGAGCCTTTAAAGCTGCAAAAAATTTTTACCAACTTGCCAAAAATAAAATGAATACTCACTTAGCTCCCATCCTTTGTGGTGGAGGAAGGTCCTCTGGATTTCTTTGCTCAGGGGTATGGAATGTAGGTTATAATGCTTACACAGGCTCCAAATGTGACAGCTGTTTACCTCTTCTTCTGGTAATTGAAAGATTTCCTTTTAAATTAGAGCTGCTGTAGACAAAGAATGGAGCAGAAATTGCATTTAGTTCCTTGGCAAAAATATAGCACTGATCATTCTGAAAAAGGTATTTCCAGTGTAGCCTTTGATCATGGCAGAAATCCTACCAGAGTGTTGCTAAAATAGGAATGCAAACAGAAAACAGGGAGGTGTTACATATGTGAAACTCTTTTATTCCTTTTTGCATCAGAATTTCTTTCTGCCTTTGGTGAATCTCCTGTTCAAAATGGCAGAATCAGTCCCTGCAGGTAGCAAAGGTGAAGTGACACTGCTGAAGCGCTCAGCGATTAAAGGAAGTTTTAATTTAAAACTCTCAAAAATAAAAATATACAAGAAGCAAATATTTGAATTGAAAATAAAAGAATTTCTGAGGAATAACTTTTGGAGCTTGGAGTTTAAAGGGATTTTGTTTGTTTTCTAAATTTCAAGTTCTAGATGCGCTTAAATCCAGTAGCAAACAGGAACTCACTGGAGCAACACTGGGGATTAATTTGTGGCCATAGCTATTCTATAGTAACCTTTCTTCATAGAGACTTAAAGCTGTAAAATCAGTGACAATATCAGAATTATTCAATAATTTACTCATGTCCTTTAAAAAGAAACAAAACCAAACACCTCTTTGGCTGCATTATCTTGATCCTTGAGGTCATTCTCTTCAGTAACAGAGTTCAGGTGAAGCACTGCCCTATTTCATTGTGCTTTTCCCAGGACTGTTATCACAAATAGTCACTATTTTTTGTCAGCACAGAGTTAAAAATGTGGAAGGGTGGAAGTTGCCTGTATTTTTGATGATGTTAAGAGAAACAATCTCCTGCTACTGTGGATTACCTGAAGCATCATCACCAAAGGAGTGACTCCTTTTAATTGCAATCCTTGTTTCCAAGTTGTCCAGAATTATTTTTTTGCCATTTCTAGGAAAACCCTTATCAACAGAATCTTTTTTGCTTTATTGTTTGCTATTTGTTGATAAATCCCCTCAATCCAGGAATGCATTTTGGGTGGGAAGGAGACGAGACAGTGCAGGTAGAGGTACTGATCCTGGGTGGAAGGACATGAGGGTCCCTGGACCTCATTTCTCAGCCAGGGAGTTTATTGAAACACAGTTTAATTATAGAACTGACCATGGTACTTGTTTCAAAATTAATTTTTATTGTAAAAATAATAAGAAAAACCTCCTCGTGGATTGCAGCCCTTGCCTGGAGCAGGAAGTGGGTGTTTGTTCCTGTATTTCTTGCGGAGGGTGATGCTATAAAATCCAAAGGGCCTGATTTAACCCTGCACGAGGATGCTGAGCAGCACAGAACAGCAAATTGTCTGGGGCTGTGCATACCAAGAAGGATTCAGTTGTGAGCAGAAAAGGGGGCTGGCTTAGGTGCAGAGAATATTGAAATCTGGGCTACCAAAGGCCTTTGAAATGAACTTTTTTGCTCAAGTCCAGGTTGTGATCAATGCAATGGCTCGTGCTGCAGGATGAGCATTTCTAAGTCTCATGTCTGGGGGTTTTAATTCAGTGGATTACTCACATCTGTTAGGTGAGAATTACAGAGCGCTGGAATAATGTATTCTTGTGGTTTAAATCTATCACTGCCAAGGGCTACTGAATAGTAAGTATCAACATCTGTGTTACTTCTTTGAGTTTTCTGATTAAATGTGTCTAAACATTTCAGCTCCTACTGGAAATAAAAATAAAAGTAGTTTCAAGGCAGTTGAGGCAGGAATTCAGTGGAACACACTAGCAGCAGACATTAGTTAGGACTGGGAGTGCGATTAGCCCTAAATAACATTAAGCTGGCATTGTGATTTGTATTATTGAAGGGACATCAGGCTCTTGAAACTGTGAATAATGGAGTAAATATAAACAAAGGTACCTCTATTTTGACAGTGATGTTCCACCTCTCCTTCCCTGCATACACAAAAATCATTCAAATGCCTTTTCTTTCCCTGACAAAAATATTCATTAAAAACATTTCACTGTGCTGCCTTTTAATATAGCGCGGGCATTCAACCTGCGCAGGAAGCTCCCTGGAACCACACAAATACTGTGTAATTATCTTGTGGCTCCCTGCTGGCTGCTGCATATTCCAAGCACAAAGTGAGCAGCACATTTCTAGAGCCTGACTTCTGTCTTCATTGTCCCTGCTTGGAATATGAAGCTCCACTTCATTATAGCAGACCTGATCAAACTTGATAGATTTAGCCATTATTCTTGACTGTGTCAACTTTCTACAGCTTTTTTTTTTTTTTTTTTTTTTCCTCTTGGGCTCTTTTGTTTTGCCACCCAGGGACTGCATCGTATTTCTAGGCACTCTGCCTCTCTTTTTCTCTCTCTCTCTCCTTCCCCCCCACCCCCAAACAAACCAAGGTTTCAGCAAATAATGCTGCTTGGGCATCATGTGATTCAAGGAAAATAAGGCTTGCAATTTTTTCTCAATTGTGCTTTATGGTTTTTATTGACTTTTTTTTTTTCCCCCAGTTTGTTTCTATAAAAAAAAAATTATACTGCAATATTGACAGACAATACAGAAAAGCTTTGAAAATCCTTATTTTCTGTTAGTGGTACTATAAATTTAACATTGTGAGGGTTTTTTTGTCTGTTTTATGACAACTTTCAAGTAGCACTTCAGAGTTCATATTTTCAAGGCTGATTCAGACAAATGCATCTTATCAAATTTTATAAATCATTACTTTGTTTGTTTAACCTCCAGACGTATCACCACATTTTCATTGCAAAAGGCATTAGATCATTCTTGGGACAAATACAGATTTTAATGGGACTGGTTTACCATAACAGATTGCTTTGTAGTTTTTGAGAGTTGCTATGCAACAATAGGGGATCACAGTGCACCTAAAACTCCGATTTTTAAAGAGAAATATGGGTGGAATATGGAGCATTTTCATAGATCCCTTGAATTGCCACCAAATGCCTGAGCCAATAGGTGAAGAATTTGTGTCTGAATTTGTAAGACTCCAGGGTCAACCAGCCCATCTTTGCTGTTATTAATAATCATGATGAGCACAGCAATGAAGCTTTTCCAGCTTTCCATTTGCTCCATAGTATTTGTTATATCTATGTTTACATTTCACAGGCAGAATCAATGTGGAAAAGAACTTTGTAATTCATTTTTTACATATTAAATAGCAATCCTGCATTGTTAAAACTTTAGGAAGAGATTAGGCTGCTTTCCTTTTGTTTCTAATTCAGCTGCAGATTAAAAGGTAAATGATGTCTTATAATTTCCAGCAAGTTTACTGAGAGAGTCTTATTGAGCTATATTGTTTAGCAGCATTTAAATACTGTTAGGAATTGGTGAGATATCTTTTTTTAAAAAGAAATTTTAAAATCATTATTTTTTTTTAGAGTGGCATTTTCAGTCTCACCAAAAGCTTCTCGGCATCTTAAAATGTAAATTGCAGAGAAGCAACACAAAGGATAAAGAGAAGATTTTGAAGGCAATCACAGTGATCACTTAATTCAGTCTCTGCATATCCACTTGGCATAAGGTAATTAGAGTGCCACATTGCTGTAAAGACAGAAAGCTTAGGCTACCATTCTGACTCACCCAGACGATAATACATGATTAGAAGTCAGTGACAGATCACAACTGCTGAATGACCCACCAAGGTCTTATCAAGGGCAAATCGCATAATTAGCATGCACTTGGCTGGCAGAGGAGTACAGTGCTATTGTTCTGGCACAATCAAATTAGCCCAGCCAATGGGGTCACTGTTCCATGACCTCAAAGACATTTCGGGGTTTATTTTTCTACCAATGGAAACATAAAAAAGGAAAAAAAAAAAAACAAAGAAAAGCTGAACCCCCCAGCCTGCTTTAAAGTGAGCCGAAGTTGCTGCAGACAGTGCAAATGCCCATTGCAAATGGATTTTTGGAACACACTCTGCAAAATCCTTAGTTCATCATGTATGGAATAAAGGAGTCTGCTAATGCAGTCTGACCCTGGGGGACACACATGTAATGGAGCCACTTTGACAGAAATCCGAGCATCCAGCCAGGCCTGGAACTCATTTATCCTGGATGCGGCCGCAGCACCGCGCACGTGACGGGGGAGGGGGAGCCTTCATGCAAACACAAAATCTTCTCTTCATTATGATAATTAGCACAATTATCTTGATTTGCTCATTTTATCTGTACTTTCCCTAAGGTTTGGCCATTTTATTTGTGTCTCTCTGCTGTTTCTCCTGAGCGGGGCTCTTGGTGAGAGCAGGAGTGGTTGGGCTGGCAGCCACCAAGACTTCAGGCGTGTCCTCCCTGGAATGCCATTGCTCTGTGGCACAATGCTGAGTGTAAATTCCCTGAAACACACAAAGAGTGTTCCCTGTCTCCCCCTGGAAGACCTCTCCTGGCTTTCCAGTGCTCACTGGGCCAGTGAGGAAATGGAACTTTCCCTCCTGGCAGCACAGTTCTCCAAAGCAGTCAGAACCATTGGCTCTTATTTCTTACTTAGATTTGGAATTGTTGGGATAAATATGCTTTTTCCCCCTTGGTTCTCAGAAGAGAAATAAGGCTTTGAATTGATCTGCACACTTGTTAATATGCATGGGATGCAGGAAAGCCATTGGAACTTTTAGGAAAAGTGAGAACGTGGCCTTTATTTGTATTCTCTTCCATTGCACTGCACATATTTGGGCTGCGTATCCCAACCTCTCCTGGATAATTGGATCAAAAAGGTCTATAATGAATTGTCTCTGTCATGTCTGGGCCTCCATCACCACTCCTCTTTACTACTGGGTTTTTTAAGGCTGGGTTAAGTTAACTCAAGATAGCAACTCTAAAATGTTTATATTTCATGAATTTAAAGATGAGCCTTTGTGTTCAGTCGAAAGGGAAATGAAACACAGCATTCAGATTTCTTTTCAAGGATTTGGTCCCAGTCTTTTGCAGATGGGAGAGTTGTTACATAGGGTATTTGAGCACAACAGGCTCTTTTCAGCCTTCCTCCTGGTTAATACTGCATCATTGCAAACAGTGTTTGTGACTTCACAAAAAGCAGGAAGGACGTCACAAATGGAGAACTGACCCTGTAGCTTTGGACACAGGAAGAGGCTGCAGAGATGGGATCTTTTGACTTTTTTCCTGTTAGAATTAGTCTTTGTGGAGAGAGAAAAGTAATAAGTACTGAACTAATGCCTGCTCAAATAATATATTTCCAGTATTTTACTGGGCATGAAATTTCACCTTTGAGCCAATTAAAAAATTCCAGCTATAACTTGTTTTTTTTATAACTAGTCCCCTTGGCTGGAGCTTTATGCTGCTGAGGCTGCCCTGCTTCTAGCCTTGTAGAAGAGCTTTGTGATCCTTGTCTGTTCCCAAATATACTTTTATAGGCAAACTAAGGTTCTTTACCAAGTTATGGTTTGAGGATGAAATAGGAGAGTTTACTAGAGAAGGGAATTCAAATTACTCTGAGCGATTCAGGGTCTTCCATAAGAATTGATTCTGACAATACCTTCCATTTATTATAAATACCTCGGCTGAGGCTGCAGAGTCTGTGCCATTGAAACTTTTCCTTGGCTGGCAGAAAGCTTATTTCTAAAGGTCTCGTTGATTGTGCAAACACAGGAACATTTTCTTTCCTTGAGAATTAATATTGACTGTGTATAGAGCGCTGGCAGTACTCCATCCAGCCACAAAATCATATAAACATATATAATTACTCTGAAAATCTAATCTATTCCTGGATACTTAGGCCATGTGAGAACTTTTGTTTCCCTGCATGAAATGATAAATTATATACAAAGAAGCAATTATGGTTGTTCTTGAATCCGAGAGAGATGGAAATTTACACTTTGTAAATATGGACCTGCTTTTCCTAAAAGGCATTTATTTCTGCAGTTTTGTGGAGATGTGTGTTTGTATCTGGATGGATGTCAGTGTGGGGATGTCTACCTGTCTGTGTAGGAATAAAATGAAAAACTGTGCCTTTGTATACCCTGCATGTGTAGTTGTATGTGTGAGCATGTAATAATTCATAGTCCCATAAGCTCTTGGTGGACATTGCTGCCTCAGTCACTCAGCCCCCACCATGAAAGTCCCCTAACAAACAGGATTAAAATTCACTCCTTTCAACCATCCTAGGCATTTATTCCTTCCTTTTCATTGAGCTACATTTGTCTGATTTAACAAGATAAGATTTGAGTGCTGATGCAGCCCGTTGTTAATGCAGCAGCCGCATCCGCCATACCATCAACACTGTGCATCAGAGGGATGCATAAATCAGGTATTCAAAAAAAATTAGATATGCAGCACACCAGTTTTATAGTCCCAGCCTCAGAAATTGAAATGGCCCAGATTAATGTATTATATCTTACACACTGTCCGAGTGAATCAACTTTAATATATTGAACAGATTCGCAGAACAAGACTTTGTTATCTAAGGAGCACTCGGAAGAAGGAATTGACCTGAGGATTTGATTTGGTTCAGGTAGTTCATGTTGTACAGCAGCATTTGAATAGTTTCACATAAAAATAAAATTTGTATCAGAAATATTTCACATCATTCTGGGCTTGTTCGTGTTGCGGCTCTGCAGCGGGGCAATATTACAGAAACAATGTCCAGCAAAAAGATGATTTTAACCTTTGCTTCAGACATGTCAAAACAATATAATGTAATTTTAATGCAAACTGCTGCTTCGTGGCAGAGGCGCCTCCACACACTGACTTGAACTAGTTTAGGTTTATGCTGAAAATGAAAAGCCCATTGAATTTCATAGAGAATGGAAATGCCACAATTTACACTGGGTCTGTGTTCTGTTGGAAGCCGTGCAGGGACAGGGTCTGGCTGTATCTCTATTGACAACCCATAAAACAACTTTACCTGCACAATCAAGGGCAGGTGAACATTATTGTGGGTGGGGTGTCCTTTGGTTGTGAATTACTAGTGCTATTAGGGAAGAGTGGGGGAGGGGGGGGCTGTTTGCTTATTGAAAATAAAACAGAAACCTGACAGAGCAAGAGAGGCACAACAAGATATCCAAGATGTGTGTCCAAGGGTTGTAGAGCACATTTGCAGAGGTGTTTATCCTGTTTATTACTTGCTCTGAATTATCCAGTTCCTGGGTCATTTACCCATAGTTAACCACAGCTGTATTTTTAGATTAGTGATTTCGTAGCTCTTCTCAGTTCTGTACAAAACCAGACTGGATTTACTGGGTAGGGAGTCACCTTGTGCTTGAGTGTGAGGGAGGAGCTGCCTGGGTACAGCCACCCCTTTCCCTGGGAATGTCTGTAAAGGCAAAGGATAACTCGACACTTGCCCTGTAATTGTGCTGTGCTAATCAGCACTGAGGAGAAATGCCATATTGTGTGTTCATCTTAAAGGGGACCGGGCAGATTCTTTTGGTGTTTGCGCTCCTGGAGGTGCAAAAGGTGCTGAATGGGATTTGGAAATTCCCAGGCATCTCACTGTACTGGAAATCAGTGTGAGTCCTGTGCCTCTCAGGCATCCAGTGTCTCTGAAATATGGCCAGGGAGGACTGGAGTCTTTTAAGGCTGCCCTTTTAAAGCATTTTATGTCAGCCTATTTGTGCTGTTTACAAGACAGATGTTTAAAGAGATGAGGGTGGACTGGGGCTGATGTGATGTCATTATGGAATAGCACAGACTGTAGGGACCATCCTGCAGGAAGGTACCAGGAGCTGAAGGTAGTGGTGACTTATCCCACAGGAAAGCAATTAGCAGCACAGGGAGAAGCCAGTCCTTGTCAGGGCTGTTGGGCAACAGGTATCACACAAATGCAGTGCTACATTGACCATCACCATAAGAGGAGCTGGTGGAAGTAGGTGGGTATTTTTTCAGTCATTTGGGACCCTCTGAGCCCACTCTGGGCACTGGACAACTTGCATGTTGTTAGCTTTGTCCAGAAGATACAATCCAGCCTGAATGCATTTCCCAGTCCTGATTTTATTTTCCATAGCAAATGTTGTAATTCACAGTAATGTAATGGAAAGTAAATTGTAGTAAGTGCATTGCCTTTTTGCCTTTTGTAGCTTGAAAGCAGAATAATAGCAAATTAGAGTAGGTTCATATTATTTTTCAACATTCAGCATCCCCCTGCCACCCTCATGCCTGCCCCAGCCACTTTATATGACTTACTGGTCTTTCTTCAAAGACAGAATGATAAGGCCTGGTCCAACTTTGTCTGTCTACACGGATATAAATAAGAGTGATTATTATCAAATTACCATTTATTGTGGGCTGCTGGAAAGAGTAATTTTTCAAGAAAACCTCAGGGTCAATCAGCCTTGAAGGAAAATCTTGGTTTCTCAACAAATTCACCATCCTCTTGTATATAAATAATCACCTGTAATTAATGTTAAAGATTGGTAGAAATCCAAAGCAAAAATGTAATTTTAAGGTATACTTATCCTTAACTGTAAAGATCTGGCTCTTTTGCTCAGTGTTGTTCTCAGAGTGAGGAGACCCTGTGCGAATCACTGATTTTCATCAAATTATCTAAATGTGTATTGAGATTGTTTGGTGAGCAGGGAGGACTTCAGTCTGTCCTTGCTGACCTCACAGCTGAATTGTCCTGGCTTTTGTCAGCTCTCTCCTACCAAGAGTAATTCTCTTTAAAACTTTCCTTCTTTTTGCTTAATTCATAATTTTTCACCACTACAAAAATCAGATCTCATCAAGTTTACAAACTCGTGTTACAAACTTGTAAATCAGTATGAGGAATCAGGAATAATGATGAAATATGTAAATCAGGAATATCCAACAGGATTCGTGCCACTGCTCAAGTGCCCAGACAGTTATGGGAACATTTTAAACCCAAGTTATTCCAATGCATTAAATATAACTCTTTAATGCTGCAGAGTCTGTGTCTTCCATCTGTTCCATCAATTAAACCCTACATTGATCTATGGAGTTATTAAGCATCAGCCCAAGTTCCAAACAGATCTGCTTTGCCACTAGTGGAAATCCTATGTTTAGCAGGAACAATATTATAATTTCTGTTACAGACCCCCCCCAGGTCCATTTTTCAAATTTCTATAAAATTTCTTTTGTTACCAAGTTAGATTTGAGCGTTGTCATTCATGTGGGTCAATAGAAGGTCTTGCTCTGAGGATGGTTGTTAGGGAGAGAGGTTAATTCTGTCTGAGAGGATTCTTAATTTTGGCATTTCAGGCTCAGCCTTGACGTGCTGCTTGTTGTGTTGCACACAGAGGCAGTCCCTGAGATTTTTAACCATAATCCTTGTTTATCCAGTTATGGAAAGGTAGAAAATGTAGGCAAGAGGTGAATGATGTTCTTGCAGATGGGCTTTGCTCACTGATGGATAACCTCCTTCCATCAAGGTGGAGCTCCTGCCTGATCTCACATTTAATTCCAAATTGGGAATGCTGACACTAGTAAGACTGATAAGTAAGGGAAACATGGTTAAGAGACACAACACAAAGGAGAAAGTTTTGTCTTTTGACAAAGTTAGAGGTGGCAGCTCTTTGCCACTGTCCATTTTGCTCTCTAGGACACTTGTCAGGGCAGATCCATCTCTGGGGTTTTGGAGACCACAGAGAGTTAGGACAATGGAGATCCCTGGCTGTGGGTAACAAAGCAGTTATTGGTGCTGGCATGGTCCTAGAAATTTCCTTTTGACATAGTCTTGAGCTCCTTATAACACACTGGAGATTAACTGAGTGACTTTCATCCCAGCACCTGTTTTTACCCAGGGCTAGGGAAGGAATGGAATTGCTCCAAGCACAGGGAAAGATGTGCTGATGGTGGTAGGGGAAGTGTCCCTCTCAGGGCTGTCAAACACCATGGGTGACAAGGTTATCTTTGTTGGATCAGAAAGCAGAAATCTCTTGACAAGAGAGAATCCCTGCCTTAATAACTCCACAACAGGAAGAAGCAGAATCATCACCAAATACCCCTTTTCAAGGTGTAATGATTGTTGTCCCTTATTAAACACCTTTGCAAATTGAGAGTTCTTAAGTTTAGGATTAACTTGTCCTGAGCCCCACTTTGATCTTGGTGGGTGATTGTACTTGGGACACACAGAAAATGGCACAAAATGGCTCTGCAGGTCAATCTTTCCAAGGCACACTGTGCCTATGCCCTTCCTCATAGACTCCACTAGCAGAGATGGGGAGTTTTGTGCAAAGTTAGCTCCTCCCTTGTGGCGTTCTGGAATCTCTTTCTTCCTGTGGAACTTCACAGAGAACAACCCCAAATCCCAGTCTCTCACACTCCCTGGCACACTTGGCATTTGGGCCTAATGACTGGGGGACAGCAACAGGAACAAAAACTCTGAGTACTGAGATTATGGCAGATTGAAAAGTTCCCCATGGATTCCCCATTCCTGGTAACTCTCAGCAGAACCTTGGCCTCCACAGCTTGTGTGTGGGATAAGAAATTTAAAGGAAGACACCAACACCTGCATTCCTGGAGGTGGAGAGGAAAGTGCAGCAACGCCAGGGTTGGAGGGGCTCATTTTGAAAAGAAACTAAGCAGTAACAGGTTAGAATTCAGCAATCACTTTCAAAATGCTTTTGAGAAACACATATAACAATAAAAAGCATTTCTATATTATAGATTAAATATTTATCCATCCTGTGGTGTTTAAAGTCTGCTGCAGTTGAGATGGTTCTAGGCTGGTGAATAAAGATGCTTGTACAGGTGTGTGCTCTTCATGACAGCAAAGCTGCACCTGAGCTTTCCCCCAGAAGAGTCTGTGAATACATGGCTGTGTCTAAGACACGACTGGCTGTTGGCAAGGCAGGCTCTGTTCCCAGGTCTTCCTCTTCCTTGAAGAAATAACCTTCCATTGCAGTGCTGCCCTAATTTTAAACTCCCTTTTATTCCCAGCAGTTTATATGTCTGTGTCATCCAAAATATGGGGCTATTTCTTTTATTTATTTATTTTCTGGACAGGAGCAGGATTTCTGCATTTTTGCCTGCCTTCCTTCCCAGACATTATTTTGCTACTGGTTCCTTGAAATACCAGGATCTACAGAACTGGAATGCTGCTGTAGCTTGCTGTCAGACTTTAGTTGGATGTAGTGCACAGTCTGAAATGTGTTCTATAATAAAAAATGTAAAATTCCTCTAACACTGTCCTGTAACACTTTAACATTGACTTCAAAACAGGGAGAAAAAAAATCTAGGTGCACATTCCATTTCAGGCTTTAAACTTCTTCCCCTCCTTTGCAATTACATGTGAAATGAAATTAAATTGTGGAGTGATATTCTGAACCTGAAAGCTGGTGTAATTCATTCCATGCCCACTCCGTTGGGTTTTTTTAATCTGTACTTTTAATTTCTTATGCAGAACTTTATCAGTCTATCTTTAAGAACATGTCTAGTGGAAAAATCCAAACCTCTTCCTTATCAAGTCTTACTTCTCAAGTTTTTAAAATGACATTTTAATAGAGGAGTTATTTCAATTAATCAATTTTTAAAAAGTAATAAGGGTGCCTGGAATGCATGGAATGTCAAAACATCTGGTTCTGAGATTTTTGCAGTGATTTCTGCAGTGCTTTTGAAGGATGGCAGCTAATGATATGAATCAGCAGCCCCAAAATATTCCCTGCTCAGATAGTAGAAACCTTCTTGAATTAGATTTTTTTTGGTAGCAGGATTGAAACTCATGGGCAGTAAAAAATAAATTAGTGAGATTGAGCTGGCAAAATACAACCATCTCTGTTGTGCTGTAAAAGGTGGCCTGAAAAGTGCTTTTATCAGGGTATCTTTTTTTGGGGCAGTTTACACTGGGTCAGGTGGTCATGTTCCAGAGGAGTCATTAAGATTAATTTTGTACTGATTTAAAACTGAATGAGTTGGGAAGGAAAATAATACAAGCAGAAGAAGAGGGTTTTTTTGCTGGAGGACAGGATTTTTCAGGTTTCCAGCAAATGTAGTTGGGCTGGTGACATTTTTACTGAGGTGCACAAGCTGATCAGATGAGTGTTCCTGCAGAGAATCCTCCCCCAGCTGTCACTCACCCTTCAAGTGAGATGAGGACAGGACATTTGATAAAGTTGGAAAGAAGAGAGAGAGGAAATCCTGTTACAAGTTCCAGCTATGCCTTTGGGGAAAGCACTGTTCATTATTTCCTGATGCTTTTTAGGATTTTCCATCATGTCATTCACCTCTTTGTGGATAAATATTTCAGTGTGTATCCTCCAGTGGCTGCATCTTCCAGATACTAACTTTTCTTCTGGCAACTTGGGGAGAAGATTTTATGTCTTATTTAAGAAAGGCTCTCCCCCATCCCTGCTCCAGGTGTTTATGGGAGCACCTGGCTTTAGGGAACCTCAATAGTGCTTTCAGAGAGTGAGCTACTTTGTTGTGCTTATTTTTTATTATTTATAATCTCATCAAAGGATGGTTTATAATAAGGGGGGTAAAGTTCAACCCTCTGTGATTTAGGTAATTTACAGATTTATTTAGCATCACAGTAAATTGGATTGCTTCTGGCTTTCTTAGAAAGTAGTGAGTTTGTAGATCAGAAAGTTTGCAGTTTGCTTCTCCAAGGAATGTTATACACAGAGTGTTAACCCTTGATGAAATAAAGCTTCTGTGGTGGTAATTTCCTGGGAGCATTTTTCAGGAATAGGCTTGTTGTATTGCAGCATGTGATTTATTTACAATTTATCAGCTTTACATGCATGGTTTAAATTGCTATCAGTGTGTTATTATAGTGCTACTGTTCCTTGTGCTTTATTCCCTTTGTGAATGGAACCCAGAGTGGTGGAAATTGGATACCAACCATGTCTGTGTGGAGAAAAACATCTTGTGACTGCTCCTCCTTCCTTATAATCCTTCCTCATCTTCTCTCCTGTGATGGTCTGACCCCCACCTGCTCCTTCTCCAGGTCCCAGGCCTGTCCTGTGCTCCTCTGCACCTGCCCAAAGGATGTTTGATGGTTTTATTCCAAAGTTATGGCTCTGGGCAGGCAGGAGACACTCATGGCAGCTTTGGTGGTCACAGCCACCTAAATCTGAAAATGTTTTTCCAGCCCATTAAAAGCTTCTCCTGCTCTGCATTTTGTGCTGATACTGCTGTGCTCTCTACAGGAGTGACAGGTGTCCTTTTGAGTGTAAACATCCCTCAAAATGTTTTACAAAGTCGTTGAGGATGTATTGAGGAACTAATCAGAACAAGTTGTACATCTGGTGGTTACTAAACAAAGTCCATGGATTTCCTTTCCACAAGACTTCAACAAACAGTGTAATATTCCAAAGCAGGGGAACATTTTCCAGATTTGAAGCTAAGGTATGAGTTGAAGCAAAAAATAATAGTGACATATTCAGGAAAATCAAGATTTTTACTAACACAGAATATGATCAAAAGTATACAAACAACATTAAATGCATTTGCCATTGATGGGGTTGGTGTGAGTAAAGTGACTGTTTCAGATCTTGATATTTGCATGTCCTGTCACTTTTATGTCCAGAGATTTTGGTAGTAAATCAAGTTGCAGGCAAATTTTCATATGAATGGAAATTTGGCCATGGTAGCCTTGCAGTGACTCTGAAAAGTGAAGTTTTTAATATAATGCTTTCCTAATGAACATTTTAAACCGAAGAGGTTTTGTGCATGAATTTTAAAGTTTCATTGAGGGACAGCCATATACTTAATACACTTGGTCTGGCTGAGATGGGTAATAATAATTTTTAAACCCATAAGTGGTTGAAATGTCAAGTTTATGGCTAATATGGACTGTAAGAGTGTTCTGTCAAGTGTTAATGATAAACCCACTGCCTGTAAAAACTACAAAAGGACAGTGCCTCTTTAACAGGGACTACTGTTTGTGCTCCATGGAGCTTTGCAGTATTAGTAAAGCAGCATGAAAGAGTTGATTTTCATTTTATGTTGTGCTTGTGAGGCATTAACATGATGTTCTAACACTTGTAAATGAATACAGCTCTTGCCTAATCTGTCATTTTAATGCCTTATAGATTTTATTTCACTCTGTGTTGTACCAGATTCTCAATAATAATAATCAACTGCTTTGTTGTTCTCTTGCAGAAATTAAATTTCTGTAGTGAGTGTGCAACTAATAAAAGATGTTGCTTGAGGAAACAAAAAATAAATATGATGAATCATAAAAGTTGTATGTAGGGGGTTGCTCATATATGAAAGACAATTACTGAAGCAGTGGTAAATTCATCTGATTCTCATATTGTCAACATCTTAATAACTCTCACAAAGGGTTTGCTGGAGCAGCTTTGTCTGTGTTGCTGTCTGTATCCAGCACTGTGACCCCCATGGACACTGATGTGGGGGAGCCTGGTACAGGAATATATTTAGTGTTTTAAAAGGGTTCTGACATTCCCCTGCTGTGCTCTGGCTGAAGCTGAGAAGCTGCTGCTAAACCAGTTGTGCCACCTGTGTGAGGGCAGCCCTTTGTGCCCTGGTGATCTGTGGGGTGCAGCACCGCAGGGGATGTCCAGGAGCTGGGAGAGAAGAGCTGTCCTTGGTGTGTTGGTCACACTGACCCTAACAGACTGAAGGGAACCTTGTTTGCCTCAAGTGTGACTGACAGCCCTGCCTGGATAAATACAACCTTCTAAATGTGGCTTCTGAGAATGTTAAATACAGGTTGGGCTGGAAAAGCACAGAGAAAGAAAAGTAGGAGAAAAAAGTTTCTGTACAAACTCCTGTCTTTGAGATGCTCCTTTTGGATTCTGTTGGGGTCTCCCTACTCTTCAGCCAGTGTGGTTCAGCACAAAATAGTCTGTGACTGTAGATGGGTGTATTGGTGAGGTTTGTACCTGCAATGTCAGGTACAGCTTACTGATACCCACTGGTTTCTCCTTGAGGGATTACAAGCACAGGTAACCAATGCCATCACTTCATCCCTTAAACCCCTTCTTTCCTGAGGGAGGGGGCTGTGACCAGGGAACCTGTGTGATGGCTCTGTAAAAGCAAAACTTGCTGTTTGGTGTTGTCTGCTTTCAGTGCACCCTCCTCTCTTGGCTTCTGCTTGACAGTATTGCTGCTGATTTCCCCTTCCAGTAGTCAATGTTGTAATTCCTTCAGTTTGATGAAGTACATGCAAAAGGATACAATCAATCTTTTATAGGAGAGAAGGGGAGTTGATAAGGATGTTTAAGACTCAATTCCTAAAATAATTTTGCATCCATTCCCATTAGGTATCAGAATGAAATACCAAAAGTTCCCAAACATCTCAGTTTCATTTAGGATCCACAGGATACCAAGCAGTTCTTGAAACTGTTGGGTTTTTTCCCCAAAAGGAACTTGAGCTTCCCTAGATAACCAGCAACTGCTGAGGAGAATGGAGTATCAGCTTGAATCTCAGCTGTGATCCTGCAGCAGGAGGGGCATTAGCAGGGAATCATTTCAAGAGGGTTTATATTGCTACTGTCAATTCCTTATTTGGCCCTGAATCCAGAGCTGGTAACAACGGTGGGGCTACATGGGGACAGAGCTTCTCCTGTTTAACACAAAGTGTGGTGCTGGAAGAAAACCTGGATGCCATCTTCTCTCATGGAAAAGTCTGTATTTAGTGATGATGTTAATTTGGATACAAGCAGAGAAATTGTTTACAGAAAAGACCTTTTTTTTGTTTTTTGTTGTTGTTCACTGCTAACTGGCCTTTGATGGCCTTACATTTATTTGTTTATGTTGGCACAGACCTAGTGCTGCCTGTGGGGTTGCCTGCCAAAGGTGGAGGTGAGAGCACCTATAGGAAGAAAAGCAGTGTTGGAAAACTTGTAAGCAACCCAGAACACACCTGCTTCATAAAATCAGATCATTCAGGCTCCCTTAAATCCAACATCTCGCCTAAAGCAAGCTCATCCATTAGACCAGACCAGGTTGCTCACAGGTTTTGTGGGGGGTCTTCAAGACCCAGTGGGGTCTTGAAGCTCCAAGGCTGAGCCTGCACAACCTCTTGCAATGCCAGGATTGAAATGCCTTGGACGCCTAATGGAAACTCTCATGTTGGCTGTTTGGGTGGGTTTGGCTCTAAAATCAGGTGCTGGCTCTTGGGACAGGGCTCTGTGGGCCACCAAGCCCTTTGTTTGCATCTGAGCTTTGCCTTGAACTTGCTGAGAGCCTCCCAGCAAGTCACTGTTACCCCTCTGTCTCCATTTCTCCAGTTATAAAATGGGGATAATAATCCTTACCTACCCTACAGGGTGTTGTGAGGATTAATTAGTTGTTGGTACAGCATGTGAAAGATGTAAATAGCCACATAAATGCTGGATATTATCATTATAATGAGAACCACACAGCACTGGAAGACAAGAAATGGTCTCCAAATAGGCTGCATGTGCCATTGTGACCCCCCCAAGAGCAACTTCTGGGGTTTGTTTGAAACTCCAGCAGGCACCAGGCTTCCAAATCCACAGTTTGATGCTCTGCTGTAGCATTGAACATTTCTTTTTCTCTTGCCAGTTATTTTTTTTTTATAGTCAGTGCAAGTTAGAACAACAGTCCCAGGTAAACATATGTAGTGGTCCTGCTTGAATAAGCACTTGCTTTGATGTTGTTTACATTAAATGTATAAGGATCATTAGGAGAACAAGGTGACACAGTCAGTTATTCTGATGGCCTCCAGGCACTTCACCACTGACACCTGGGCTTGAATTCCAATTGGAGACGACTCAAATTGTAGAAGTGAGAAGTTTGTCCTCCTGAAACTCAGATTCACCATCCAGATGTCTACCATAGTAATCCACACTTTATTGAATTATATTGTGTAATTTAGGATATAATCTCAACCTCCCCCCAACCCAAACCCACAAGGAGGACGTGTCAGGGTTGCTGTGACACACCAGTCACTGTGCCACCAGCCAGGGCTGCACTGAGTGATCTCAGCAAGTCCAGGAGCCAAGCACTGTCACTGGGAATGTTAAAATGCCCACCCAAGAGTAAAAATTCTGTCTTTATAACTCTTTGTACAAAGTAGGACTCTCACCATTGTCATGGAAGTCACTGGGTCAGATCTGATTTCTTTTTTTCCCCCTGTATGAAATGGAAAAAAAAAATGCTGTTCATAGATTTCTGTTTAATAGTGTTTGCCAGACAAAGTAGAATTTTCACAGCACAAGTTCTATAGCTCGAGAGTCCTATTCACTCAGCATTTATTTTATAGGTCTTTTATCCACCCTTTCTGGCTTAAAAAAAAAAAAAGAAAAACATGGAATTTACCCACTTAAAATAAGCTTTGCACCAAAACTGTCTTCTGGGGATTTTTTTGTAGTGTTAATGAAATCTCGAGAAGACATTAATAATGATCTTCAGGCACAGAACTCATAAAATTAATATTAACAGCTAAAAAAGGAGTATTTCCCACTCCATCAGAAAACATATACACTTCCCTTTCCATAAATATGGCTTCTCTCAGGTGATATTTTATAGTGATGTGGGCTCCAGTTGTGTGAGCTGAAGCTGATGTGTCCTGGTGCTGCATTTGAGGCTGGATTTGGCTGCAGCTCTGGGCCCCTCACTCCCCTCCCTGTCAGAATTCCCTGTGCTTGGGCATTTTTGTGCCCAGAGCATCAGGCAGGTGCTGTGAGGTGTGGGGATGGTTGTTCCTGTGGAGGTTCTGCAGGAGGAGCAGTTGGGCTCCTGGGGAGCAGTGGGTTAAGTTTTGTCATAGTAAGAGTTGTTTGTACAAGTGGGCAATGCCTGGATAGCTGCACAACCAACCAGGACACTGTAAGGATGTTGGTTTTCCATGGCTTTTACAATCTTCTTTTACTCAACTATAGATTAACAAGGAAATGCAGAGTAAATCCAGCCCAGCTTTGAAATTCCCAATGTGGAACCATTTTAGGCAAGCACAGACAAAGTCAAGACTCAAAATACTTTGGTTTCTTGCTTACCTACTGCTCTGAGTAGATTTTAATGTGCATATTCCCTCTGACAAGTATCAGTACACTTCAGAGTCACAGGCCAGCCCAGATGTGTGGAGTTGTGAGGTCACTTGGGCAGGAAATGTTCCTGCCATTGACAACCCATCCATCTACAGCTCACATGGCCAGGAAATACAGTGCTGGAAGGTGCCTGTTTAAGGGGGTGGTGAGAGAAAGAAACACTGAGAGGCTTTTTCCAGCTCACCCATAGCTGGGCTGGAAGTTGTTGTCATAATCTGGTTAATATAAAAAATCTTCAAGGAAAAGGAAGGTTGCTCTGGGGATGCTCATAAATCTGTGCCTGATAAAATGTGTTTTATTTTAGCATTATTTGTTTATTTTGCTCTTATATGTGCTTTCTAGCCACATAAATGTCCAATGTTTTTAATTTAGCTGAGTGGTTAGCAGGGGTATCTTGTGGCAGGAAGTCCTGTAGTCTATTTTTTCACTGTAAAAAAAGAAAAAAGCCATGTTTTGAATTTGCTACTGTCTGATTGAATTAATTACATAATTAACTTCTTGAACACAACAGATGAAAAGTTTATTTTTCTGCTGCTTTTAGGTGGCTTTGCCATGACTTAGCAGCACAGGAGAATTAATACCCAGCCAGGGCTCAGCTTTATGTGGTTCAGCACAGACATCATGTTATCCTTCTGCTGCCATTCCTTCCTGCAAACTCTTTGGCATTCCTGTGAAAAAGTTGAGTTTTGCAGCGTTTGGAGTTTGTATTTAAAAAGAACCACCTCTCAAATGTGATTCTGGCTGGGGATTATTATCTTGATATGTTGCTAATTCCTGAATAATGATGTGTATGGGGAGTTCTGATGAAGGATGTGGAGGAAGATGATTGAAGGCACTTGCAGGTGGAAGTCACAGATTCCTCTTGGATGGTGACAGTTTCCAAGCTCTGTATGGCAGATTTTTCTCTGGCCTAATATGTAGTTTATCATATTTCTCTCACTTTTTATGACTGATTTATCATTGCTTTGAGTTCTTTTTCTGAGAATGCTCCCAGCACCCAGCAATGAATAAATGCAAATGGTTTTTTATGGTATGTGGAAAATGACTAAGTATTTTCTTTAATTCATTACAGTGATGAGAGTATTTCTGGAGTGTACAAATGTTTTTTCAAAATATTTTTTCAGGGTGTATAAACCATTCATTTGGTCACTGAGTCTCTCTTAAAGGAGTGTGAGCATCATTTTCAGTGGAACACTTGGAACCTGAGGTGCACATTACAGCTGGGTGAATTTGGGGTCTTGCATGGTTTTCTGCAGGTTTTTGGTTGGTGGTTGTTTTGGGGCTTTTTCCTTTGTGGGGGACATACCCAAAATTTAAAACAAAACTGATGGGAGGCATGCAAACCTACTGGCATATCTATTGAAACTAGAAAGGAAAATGCTTCTTCAGACCCTTGTGAAGCAATATTGCTTAATTAACCCTACTTAAGCCCTACCTTGTGAAAAGGTTAATGGGATTTTTAATGACCTTGAGTGGTCAAGGCCTCAATTTTACATTTCTTCTGAAAGAAAATGGAAAATAGAACAAGAAAGCTGTTCAAACTTCTGTGAATCTGGGAAAAAAGCTGGTTTACAGTAACAGTTCAGGTCATTTCCTATTTCATTTGAAATGGTTTCCCCATTCCTTACCTTGGGCATCAGGTGGGTGTTTGATGCAGCTGGGTGTGGGCTGGGTGGAGATGCTCTGCAGGGAAAGAGCTGAACACACAAACTTGGCAGAGGCAGGACATTATCCCCTCACCCTCAGGGAGTATTTGGAGCCCCACTGACAAGGGATCATGGCATTGATACAAAACTCAGGTTCTCCCTTACAAGAATGCCCATAATTGATTTAACTTTTGCTGCTTTTCAGTAAGCCATGTTGGTTCATTTTCAGCCATTTGCCTGCAAAGGCACTCGAGCTGCAGTTAGACTGTGGGTGCACATTTCTAGGGGTTTTTAGCAGGAAAGAGCGGAGGTTGTGGAATATTCCATGAATTAGGAGAGCTGTGGTAGCATGGTACTGTTAGTCTTTGTGAGCTGGCCTCCAGAGGGTGATACAGATGTTCTGCCTCGTAGAAAACATACACACATACTAATGAGTGCATTGTAAGAGTTAATTAATGAGAGGGATATTGCTTGTGAACAGTCAATACAGCCATGCATTCATCCAGAGGGTCAGCAATGTGCTTTCTTTGAATTTATCTAACATGGTATGCAGCAAAACACTTGGGGTGCTGCAGTCTAACATGGTATGCAGCAAAACACTTGGGGTGCTGCAGATGAAGCTATTAATTGCATTAAAAACTGGCCATAATTAGGTTTGGAATGTAACTGTAATCTCTGGGATCAATGGTTCCTGACACCTGTCAAGTGGCAGGAGGGTAAAACCTTTTATAACCCTGATGAACACGTGCCTGTGTCACATCCTTATCACACAGAGCAGTGAACTTTAAAGGTTGGAGGGTGGAATGAGCTGCTGTTAAATCCGAACTCCCTGCAATGACGATGTGTTTTGCTCCTGTGGCCGTGTTCAGAGTGGTGTGGTTTGGCATTCCTCTGAAGCCAGGGAACTTGAGTTTGGCATTATGCTTCCCATACCTGCACATCCACAATTCCTGTAAAATATGTGTATGCTGCCTCTGTACAGAGAGACACTGTGACCCAAGACTTGATTAAATCAAAAGGAGCATTTAAAAATTGCTGAACTTAAACAGTGTGTCACTTCCATCTAATTTGTGGGAAGCTGTTAAATAAGTCTTCCTGTCTCCCCCAAAAACACCCCAAGGATCTGTTCTCTAATGCACTGTTCTGTATAAACAAGTATAAATGTTTAAAAAGTAAAGAATACTAATCAAGAGATGGAAGACACGCACTGCTTAATAAATCTTGCCTTCAATTTATTTGTCTAGTATTACAAAGGCAGAGGAGATATCAATTAATATAGGCAAAGAGGACCCATAATTTATAATTAACTGGCAAGTGGGTTGTAACAAACAGCAGCACTGAATCTAATAGCCAGTAGAAAAATAACTGGTGTTGATTTGTCCCTCGGCAAATTAATAGAGTGCTTATCAATGACAGGGTTACATAAAACTGCTAAATAAATAATCATCAGTGAGTTAGAGTGAAGCAGATCTTTAACAAGCTTAATCTGAACCTCTTGACATCTGCAGACTATGAAGAGATTAAATGCTAAGAAAGAGAAGATGCACTATGCACATCATAAGCATGCTCAGGAGCTGGGCGACGTCGTGTTCTTGGGTAATGGGAAACAAGGAAACATTTTTATTGCAAAATTACAGTGAAAAATGGTTTTCATTATAATTAGACTGAAAATTATAAAAGGAATATCAAAGAAAGGCTGAATTGGAATTAACCAGATGAGAATGGCACTACATTGCTAAGCAATGAAAACACATCAGTGGAGCTGCCTTTGATATATTTTTGGCTCAAGCTTTTTTCATGGTTTTATTACTCATCTTTGTCCACTTCTGGTTTCTGTGTCACTTTTGCTGATATCCCCTGGTAGCTCACTTAAATTATCACAACAGCTGAGCAGTGCACCTGATTTTCAGAATGGGTCTTATTTATGAGCCTGGAGATATATATGTATATTTGGTGTAATTTCCAGACATGTTTTACTTTTGCAAAGGCTTTTTGTGCAGTGAGTCCATGCATTAAGGTCTCTCCAGCCCTTGCTTAAAGATTGCAGGATCATTTTTGTCCTGGAAAGCTCAGAAGACTCAGCTAGAGCCATGCTGGGAAGTCTGAAAAGGCCTTGTCTTCAGGTGGAGATGTCCAGGAATATTCTGCAGGAGCAGAAGAGAGCCAGGGCTGTTTCCCATTGTGCTGGATGCTCAGGGATTGGAGATGGAATGCAGATCCCAGAGGGTCACCAGTAGCTCCTTTCAATGCTGCTGGTAATCAGTTCCTGGCTGTGTCCTTTGCAGATTTTTGGCATTAAGGAGAGGAAAGGGCTTTCCTCTGTAATCCACCTATGGATTAGCCTATAGTGTGAATTCCCTGGGAATTAATTCCTTGTAATTTTCCCTTGAGGCCTCTCTCCTTTTTCTGGTCCTGAGAAGGAAGAAATTTCCTGCAAGTGAGACTGCTGGTTTTTGGGACAGAGAGGGAATAAAGCAAAGCTCAGTAACTTCATCAGAAAGCCTTGTTGGCACTTGCAGGATGCATGTCTGGAGCAGAATGTGACCTGTGGTGAAGACCTGGTTTTATTATGGAGGAAAGCGGAGCTGCCCTGATATGGGTGGGCAGTCTGTGGTGAAGAGCATCCTTTTGGGATCTCATACCTTCCCTTCCATCCCTTACAGTCCTCTCCTCCCTCCTCCCTGAAGGAGCAGGGGTACTCCTGGTCTGTTCCTCCACATTGGAGGAAGTGTTTCAAAAAAGCTGATGAGGCCATGCAGGTACTAGGGATGAGCCTGAATTACCTTGGGTGGTGTTATGAACAGGAGGCTAATTCCATGGTTTTCTATTTTCATGCTCAGGTGGGGATTTTTTTGAGGAAACTGGTGGTGTTCACTGGAATTCAGTTGTAGATTTTCCCAGACCTCTCTGTCCTATCATTGCTGGCAAATAATTTTATTAACAAAAGGAATGCTGTTTATATATCCAGCTCCTCTTTTGCCCCTTTTCTAGACTCTTGTCCCTGTAGGGGCTGGGAAGGAGAATTTTTAGGAGCTGAATGGAACAAAGTGAAATTTTTCCTGTGGGTGGCAGTGGGAGCTGCAATCATGAGAGAGAAGCCTCATACCAATAATGCGGGTTTATTTTTGTGTTGCTCTCCCAGTTTTTATTCAGAGACTGAGTCACCACTTGAAAAGAACAGAGAAGAACCTCAAATTTCTTTTTCCTTAAATTAAGCCTTTCTCTGGTGGACCAATGCCGTCTGGTACCATGCTGCAATAATTGATCAATATATTGATGTATCAATGGGGTTTTGGTGTGCTTTGGGTTTGATTTTGGGGGTTTTTTTTGTTTGCTTGTTTTGTTTTAATAAAGAGGACGTGGTAGCCTCACACACTGCTGTCAGCATGTTGGCAGGATGGCCATGTCTGAGGTGCTATCAGGGAGGTTACAGGGCATTCATCAAAATCAAGCTGATGCAAGCATGAATACTCCCCAGAATGAGACCTTTATACTGAAAAAATGCTGAAGGCTGAAAAGGGGCTAATTTATTTAAATTATCTGTATACATGTCAAGCCCCACAGTTACCAGAGGAACTGACAATCGTAAAAGAGAGCTTTTCTTAAATTTAACAACAAAAACCTAACAGGGGAAGTTAGACCAAGAAAGCCTGAGCAACTGAGCAGATAATCATCTGTAGGGATGCAGATATACAAAAATATAAAGTTTTCTGCTATTAAGCTCTTAAATGTCAGTAAATGGCAGTTTAGTAGATCATTTGCTAATAATGATTACATTTCTCATTAAAATGTTTCCTTCATTATTCTTCAGGTAGAAATGTGTAATTCAACGATTGTTACATCAATTATACTTAAAAAGCTCATTAAAATACTGAAATATTATCTCTCATAGCCAGAGTACTTTAAGAGTACTGTACTAATTACAAACGGAATAAACTCTTGTAATATCACCATTTGAATTGATGCCTTATAAATTCTTAATGCAAAGCTAACATATAAAGTGTAAATCAAATATATAGATCCAATAAAACAAAACCTTTTTAATCTTGTTTTACCTTCAAAAGGATTCTGATTATTGTAATTAAATAATGCATGATATAATAAAGATCTAGAATGTGTGATTATTTCATTGGCAATTGAATATTGGTGCTTTTTATTTATGCAAGCGATTTATCACAGACAATATGCATCAAGCACTAAAATATTGATACAATTATACCTATCCTGCTGCACCAATAAAAAAACCCTGTGACATGGCTCTCTGCTGATGCTACAAGGATGGTTTGAAATCCTTGTTAAATTTTAATATTCTGATGTGCTGGGTTATGCTAATTCTGCTATGGAATAATATCTCCTGTTTTGCTTTTCTTTCTGTGGGGTTACAAATGCAGCTTCTCTTGGTGTGGCAGGCTCTGCTTGCAGCTCTGCTGGTCACTCCTAGGAAGGGACAGCAAAAGGCAGCTTTGAATTTCACTTTTCAGAGTTCTTTTGCTGTGAATACAACTCTACAATATTAATTTTGCTGCTGCCATCATATCCCGTTGTTCTTTCTCAAGTTTTGCAAAGGCTTTTGGCCCATGTCAGGGGTTACTTGCTGGAAGTGGTTGGGTTTAATAAGACTGGTTCCAAAGCAGATGCACTTGGAGTTTCATCCCAGTTTCTTAAGCCTGGCAGCATGGTTCAGGGTAAAAATAGAAAATGAACAATCAGCTCCTTTTGGTCAGAGCAGCAACCCTACCAGGCCAGATGTAAATAGTGAAATACTCTCAGAAATACTCGTGAAATACTTTCCAGGTCTTTAATCTTATAATCCTGGTTACTTTATAAAGCTGCTAAAAAGCTGTCCTTAATAGGCTGGCAATTGTTTTGCCACTTCTATGCAAGTAAGCCAAGGTGCAGGGGACTAAAGGCTCTCTGGGCTTGTCCCTTGTCACCGAGTTGAAAGAAATGTGTGTGACAGCCCACAGACAGCCCTGGGTGCCACCTCCACCTGCTACTTCAGCCACGCCAATGGCCACAGGAGGATCTGTGTTTCCCTGCACAGAACAACTGCAGAAATTTGTACATGATTAACCTGTCCCACCACTCCTGGACTCAAACGAATTTTTTTGAGGGGCATCTTGAATACATGGCACATTTTACAGCACAAAAAAAACCAGGTGGCCTAAACCAAATACTTGTGTCTGTGCTGGCTTTCCAAAATGGCCTTTGAATATCACTGTGCTTCCAAGTGAGGAAAAAGAATTGGAAACCTCTGAATGAACAGTGGTAAAGGTCAAAACCCACCACCAAAACATAAGGATTGAATAACTCTGGGTGGGAGCCAGCCCTTTGCTGAGGGCCAGCTTTGGAAATGCTCAGGATTTTCAGACACCTAATAGTGACTCTCACGTGATAAAATTATAAAAATATAATTTAGGTGTCTGATTCACCAAACTGATAAACACAACTTTGTGCTTGCTGAAGGAAGAGATCATTTAGTGACTTGCAGGTTGAGAAGTTTTCTTTTTCCATAATTCACCATGAGCTTCAGTTAGGATTTTATACTCTTGGATTAGAGAATTTTTATTTTCTTTTTGTTAGATGTGCTTGTTTTTCCTCAGTTAGACACTGCCTGATCACAAATGTCTCTGCTCTGTCATATTTGTGAGCTCCTGTTTAGCTCAGATTAAAGTTAAGCTCTCAGAACAAATAGTGACCAGTGACCAAAGGCTGGTATTTCAAGGCATCTACTGAGTTTAGACAAAAATAACCAAAAACAGGTTAAGGGGAAAGTTTTAGCACTGTTTAAGATCTAAAATTGAAAGCTTTCATTGAATAAATAATGGAGGGGAAGCAAAGAGCTAGTTAATTAAGTAGTTAGCAAAGACCTAGTTAATTAAGTAGTTGGCTTGCTAATTGCTTTTTTAAAAATGCAGTAATTTGCAGGCATATGCTGGTGTTGGCTGTGCATTCCTCTCTGCCTCACCCCCAGCCCACAGGCAGGAACAGTGCAGGGATCACATAATCACAGGGCTGTCACAGGTCTGACAGAGCCTCAGCACCCACTGCTTCAGCCACTTGCAATTTGCCAGCACTTAAAAGCCATTACCACATGTGCATATTTGCCTTGTGTATGGACAATCCTAGGAGTAAAGAAGTCCCTAGGAAAAAAACCTCCTAATTTTTCTGAGAGTATTTTTATCCCTAGGTTCATAAACATGCCTTGTTTGAAATTCTTTGGCTTGGCAGTGTGAGTTAATTGAGAGAAAGGACTTGATAAGATGTAGCTTGGAATAATTTGTTTTAAAGAAATAAAAATTCTTGGGGCTTATTAGCCCTGAAAAATATATTAATGGTTTACCTGTTCCAGTAGCAGCCTGCACTGCAAATGTGCCCCTTAGAATATAGATACTTTTTCTCTATAAAAGTAGCTGATTTAGTCAGAAAGGTGACAGTTAAGGCTCGTTGCAGGGGAAATTTTTGCATCTTTGCAGAGTGACTTTTTTTTGCTGTACTTTACCACAGTGGCTGTCCATCACAGTTGTTATGTATGCAGGCTGAGTGAGCCCGCGGGGGATCCTAGTTATTTACACTCTTTTTCAAGCTTCGAAGCTGTTATAATCATTCGCTGTCAACTTTGTGCTGACACTGAATTTTACTTTGTGTTTTTTATGCTCGGTTTGGGTCTAAAATACTGGCATCCATACCCTCCACTGTAATTCTATGGGTGACTGAGTTGACCAGCAATATACAGTATTACTAACAGAGCTTTAGAAACCTGCTGCATATGGAGATTTCAGGATTTGTTGATTGTGGACAGTAAACAAAGTCCCCAGGCTTTATGCTTTTATCCTAGTGGTGGCCCTCAGGAATAAACTGTGTACGGCGTTTCATCTCATTGCATTTTCATCTTTACAAAAATGTAAATATTATTTTCCTTTCCTCCAAAGCTGCAAAGTTAGAGCAGGAAAACTTTTTCATTGCATTTTTTATTTTTGTGCTGGCTTGTTTTCTCCGGGCCTGTGTTGTAAGAAATGCATATTTCCCTGTGATCACCATATGTTTAGCATGAGGCTGCAGAGAGGAGTGGAGCTGGTAATGGGCTAATGCCTCAGCTCCAAATTGAAATAATGCCTTGTGTGAAACGTTGGGAATGAATTATCAGCCAAGAGAGAGAGCATGCATTGACAAAAAAATATATATAGGGGTTTTTACACCCTTTTAGGTTTAGAAAGGCAAATTTGCATGGCTGTGCTGAAGTGTCTGTGGTCTGCACTGCAGTGAGTGAACAAACTCCTTTGGCACGTGCACCAAACCTTTCCTTGGTGAGCAGGCCCCTGAGCTTTGGTGGCACCACAGACTGGTTCCTGCATGTGGGAAGGGTGGGATTTCCACGTCCAAGTTCCCAGCTCCAGTGTGAAATCCCAGGTGCTCGGGGGCCCAAAGGGAGCGATCACACAAAACAATCTGACCCTGTTCTTAACTGGACTTGAAATAAAACTGGTCAAGGAGCTTGTGTGCTTGGTCAATGTAATAAAGTAGACAAATAATTACCGAGCAAATCAAACACACCTACACTTCAGATGATTTGAAATATTATCTATAATCGGGCACTTCTGTGCTAGGAGGAAAGGTTAATAAAGTAATTTAAAAAAGATTGTGTAGAGTATTACAGAAACAGAAGAGGACTGGTGATCATAATTGTTAATCTCCTGAAACACCAGTCCTCTACTGCACAAGGCATATATTTTAGTACAACTCCTTATTGTTCATTCCACTTGCTATGATATTATACTGCTTAATTACCTTTTGTAAGAAATCTTATTTTACCCTTCTGGTTTTTTTCCTTTAATGACAGATAATGCTGATAGAAATATTTTAGAAGAAAATCTTATTTAAAGTCCTACCTGCTAGGGATTAAGATTAAAACAGTTGCAGTAGGTGGGTAGGTAGATATTTGGACACTGAATCACTGCAGAAGCTGGGCTGTGAAATAGCACAGTGAAGTTGGTAAATGCATCCTCCACCACCCTGTTTTATCCATGTTGTGTGTGGATGCTTCCTGGCATGGAATACAAGGAAATCTGAGGTTTTGGCTTCTGATAGTTGTGATTATTTCCTCTGAACCACGTTTTTAGTTCATGGCATTCAGATAAAACAGAACAGCATTCCTGAGTTAGGGCAGCCTGGCTCCTGGTCAGGGTAGCAGCATAAGTAAGAAAAAGTAATATCCATAATAATGGATGCGATGGGAAATATTTATAACAGTGAATTTAGTGTGCATTTATTATGGTTTGGATTGAAGAAAGTCTCCTTCAGGCACACAGGACTTCAGGAAAGAGCACACACCTGTGTTCCATCTCCAGGGGGTATAATCCTGGGGATGTCTCAACAAATGATTTCCTATAATGTGGAATTCTTGGTAGTAACTAATAGTGAATAAGAATTTGGTTGTTCCTTGCATTCTTTTAAAAGAAAGTCACCTGAATGGTTTGGCTCTGATCGAGGCAGATTCTTTTTTGTCACTTGTAACACAGGCATTTGAGTTTGTTGTTGGATTTTGTCACCTGCAAAATTCTGTGTTATGATTGGAATTTTCCTGTAACCATCTGTAGATGTGACATAGGCAGGGAAGAAAACTGGATAACATCTATAGGGGCTTTATGTAATTAGGCCACAGCACACAACAATGTGCCTTTCTTTTTTGCAAATGAGGATCAAGAATCTCACACTGTGAACATCTGAGGTACAATAGACCAAACAGGTTAGGAAAGTAATATAGTCACAGGAATTACCTTCATCTAGCAAAAATATTTCAGTCAGCAATGACAAGCAATAAGGTAAGATGATCACCCACCTTTAGAATATCTATTACAAAAACAGATTTCTAAAGTAAGAACAGCTTAAAATATCCACTCAAACATAAAGCATCAGTTCTGGAGTCATACATGACTTTCCTGTTTCCATGGGCTGTAGGGCTCTCAAAACAACTGACTTGCAATGCAAGGCCTGGTTCCAGAACAGGGGGAAAAATTACTGCAATTATGGATGTATAAATGAAGAGAATACTATCCATCATGCTGCTATAAAAATAATTTTTTTTGCTTTTGGGTTTTATACAAATCACTTATATCCTCCTTAAAAGAGATTTTTTTTTTTAAATATAAATATAGTGAATGCGAAACACCATTAATCCAGTAGTAATATCATCTGATAGTAGTTAATCCCTTCTTAGGGATGGCTTTGCCCGGTCCTTTGGAATATAGAAATGTGCTTTCACTGTTAGCCTAACAGTGTTTTGTTTAAGCATCAATCAGTTCTTAATGCTTAATTGTCTTTTTTTCCCCCTCTTTCCCTGTCTGTAAAAGACCACCAAGTAAAATGAATCCTGTCTTCAAAAGTATTTCCTTGGGATTCTCATTACTTTGTTTAGCCGGTGATTTTGTATTCCGAGGTTATGGATCAAGGGCAGTGCCATGCCTGTGGTTTGGACTTGGCTCTGTGCTGTGACAGGATGATGCAGATGTACCAGAAGATCCTAATCTGTCAGAGGAAGTCTATTAAGTTCAAGCCCCTAAGCTGTCTCAGCCAAATCAGTGATACCAAACTTACATTTGTTTTTGTGGTGACCATTCATTTTGGTCAAATGAAGAAATTGCTAGTGTGGGTTTTGTGGCTTCAGGGGTGAAATCTATGAATGTCACAGATCTTTTAGCCTCTCTGCTCTCTCTGAAACATTATTGAGGATGCTCTTCTATGGAAGGGGAAAAAACACCAAGAATTTTTATTGCAGCTGTTTATAAGTCACCTTGATCAGAAAAAGTTGGGGAAAAGAAGCATTAGCTTCTATAGAAATAATTCTTTTTGTGAATAATAGATAAGGGTGAGAAAAAAGAGAGGCTGTCTGCAGGAAGATAAAGGAGTTTTGCAATGGGAGTGAGTTTAAGCCCTGCTGCAGGCTGTGGACCTTGGCCTTGGTCTGGAATCTGAGGACCTGATGGTTTTGAGGTCCCCTCAGCAGAGATCAAAAAGGAAAAGTATTTTGTGTGTTTTGTTGGTCTGACAGATTTAGCTACAGATCTTCAGATTCTGTGTAAATATCCACCATTATACATCAAGACAATGAACTTGGAACTTCTTTTTTAATCATAGAGGAAAAATATAGGACAGATTTGGGCCATTTTTGGTGAGATAAGAACCAATTGCTTATTTTGCAGTCTTTCTCAGCTCCAAGACATTTTCTGTCTCGATGATATTTGATATTATATTTTCCTCATATCTCTTTTGTCAAGTTGTAAGGTAAAAAATTCTGTCCCCGTTGAAGTCAGTTTTTGGCCACACTCTTCAGTGGAATCAAGTTTCCATCCTGTGTGTGATGCTTGGCTCATTTTTAAATTTGTGCTGTTTTCCTTCTGGATGGGGCTGTTGAGAAAACCTCAATCAAGATCATTGTGAAGGGTATGGAAGAGGGAATGGGAATGTGGTGTTTATAAAATCTGAGTTTGATTAGGCACTGCGGCACCCCAGCTTCATTAGCTCTGCTTTCCTCCTGTTCAAATTCTCCCCATGTGCGGCTCCTATTTAGAAGTTTATGTGACTTTCCACTCCTCATTCCCTCTGCCCCTGCTCCTGTTTTCTCCCCCTCCCTGTTTGCCAGCTCCTCTGCTTAGGACAGCTAATTCTCCAGGAGGGCCTGTTTCCTCAGGAATGTGGAACAGCATGCAAAGTCCTGGGCTAATTCACCAGTGCCACCAGCAGCAGTAACATCTGGATGCAAAATGTGTGAATGGAAAGCTCCTGCAAGAGGGATTAGAGAACAGATAGAGGGTGGGAAAGCCCCAAACAACTCAGTTATTTCTAAAATGTAGTCTGTGTTTAAACTAACAGGTTTTGTGCTTAAGAAGATACAGTAGCATGTTAATCTAATTAATGCATTTGCTTTATTATGTATGGTAAGATAGTTTATATATTTCCTATACTAAGTTATTTCAGAATGTGACACAGATGTTAAAAACAATCACTTCTTTTTTATTTGCCTGTAGGTAAAAATGGCAGGAAGAGTCACTTCTAGGTCTCCCAAAATGAATCACTGGCTGTGACAAATAGTAATTAGACTATGTTTTCTATGAAAGATATAGTTAGGTCAATTTCCTTTCAAAAATGTAGCATTGTAAGGGGAAAAAATGGTTAATTTTTAGAAAGTTCAGATTTATTTTAAAGGCATTTATTTAAAAGGTAACCTTATAAAACTTTATTTATGTGACTCTTCCTTTGGTTAAAACACTGTTTTAAAGACTGATGATGGACAGTTACAGACCCAGCTGGGTAAAGTTCCCAAAGATTCTGGTCCATCAGTGTTTGTCCTGATCTGGGTCGTGCTTCTGGAACCAGCTCAGGAGTAGTTTAAAGCTATTTAATGGGAAGCTACCTGCTGCAGTGTAACCCTATAAATACCCTTTGGAGATGGCTGGGATGGCTGTGGAGCTGCAGAAAGGAAAAGGAGCTGATTTGTTGCTCCATGGGCTGATCTGGATTAAGTGGAGTTGATGTCCCGTCCCTCAGCCCGTGGTATTTACACAGAGGAAACATCAGGTGTCAGGAGGATTCTGCTGTCACAGGGGGTGTTCTGGTGTGTGGCAGGAGGAATTAGGAAACACAGAATTCAGGTAAGTGAAAAAACAGGAGATCAAACCTGCAGTATGTCCACGTTGCTGTCTTTTGCTTTGGAAAAATTAAACTGTGCTCAACACATAGTAAAACCCAAAGCTGGTGAAGAGTCTCTAATATTACACATAAAGGTGTTCTAACTTGGAACAAACAAATTTTGAAAGAAAACCAGAAACTGGCAAAAAAATGTTACCATTTCATATTCAGCAGATAGGACTGATCCCTCATCTTTAGCCTTTCTGGTCATTTGAAGTGGAGGTCAATCATTCATGCATGTTCTGAAACCAAAGGTGCTGATGTCGTGCTTTGGGCTCCATGTGGAGGAATCTGACGGATGCTGTGGCCCTGGTCAGGCTACCCTGGAGGAAAGAAGGCTCTTGTTACCTCAGAGATGCTGTGGGTGCTTTGTGCACCCCTTAAACCCCCTCAGGAATGAGCACACAAAGCAAGGCCCCCAGGCTGTCTGCTGCCAGCCAGAACCCCCTGTAACATCACTCCTTCCAGATTGCTCCTGCACTCTAAAGGAAATTTGTTTGATTTAGAAGGCTCTGTGTACATGTACAGAACTGATCTGAATAATTTTAAACGTGCAGCAGTATTGGGTATTGTGGCTGGTGGCACTGGAACAACAAAACGTGCCCAATGCAGTGATACCAACTGTGCTTCAGAAGAGCAGTGTCAGTCACACGGGTGTGTAGTGGGGCTCTTCAATCAGCTGTGACTTATTTCAAGGCAGGATTTCCTGTCAGACACCCCCCAGCTAAAAAAATAAAATGCAAAGCCAAGCATCAACCTCGCATTTCAAATATGAACTGGAAACAAACCCAATTTACAATTCAGGAGATGAAAATTGTTCTCTTCTGCCATAATTCAATTCACGTTTGGTTTATTTGAGAATTCATGTGTTATAACCCTTCTTGCTCACACTTCTGAGCATCTTGGTTTGTTGCAGCTACAAAGTCTGAGTTTTATTATTTTTTATGATTATTATTTTTATTTCTTCTGGGTTTACATTGCAAGAGGAGGCCTCACCTCCCGACAGGACCTTCCACCTGAGGGCAGCACAGTCATCAGCTCTGACTAATTTGGAGTCAATCTTTGTGTCCAAATCCAGCTTCCTCGCAGCTCCAGCTCAGGTTTTGGTTTAATCCCCCCCTTACATTGTTTGCAATAATGAGAGATATGATCACTCTAACTTTTCAAACCTTTCAACTTCCCTTTACTGGGAACTGCATCCCTTGCTTGGCGTCACAACACAGAGAAATTGCCTCTGTTATTCCCTTTGCCATTAAAGCCTGCGACATCTTTCTTTGTCTTACCTTGATGTGTTAATGTAGGAGTAGCAAGAGCAGGATGAAGTGCCAGGAGGGTCTGGATATCGCTATGAAAACACATCCTTTTAGTTCCATGCCATGCAAAATGACGCCGAACCTTTCCTCCTCCCGTTCTGAGATTTGTTCTCTCAAACGGGATGCTGGCAGTGCAAGAGGTAACACCTTTCAGCAGGTAAAATGTGTTGTTAGGGAAGGGATGGATGGCAGGGATGCTGACAACAATTAGCACATGCTCCTCATTAAGAAGCGGAGTTTACAGCGGAGCGGGAATGGCAGGCTGCCATCAGCCTGGTAGTTACGGGGCAGTTTAATTTCTAACGAATGTGAGCACTGGATTAGGAACAATATTCAACAAAATGCTGCCTGCATTCTCTTATGGCTTTCATTACCAAATTGAAAATCTGTGTAGATTTCTGAAAATTACTTTTAAATGTAGCCAATCTCCTCGACTGCAAGGCTTGATTTGCTGGTGAGGGAGTCCTGCTGTGAGATTTTAATGAAAGATCATAGTGCCCCTCCAAGACCGTCAAAGAGCTATGGGCCCTAAAAGACCTGAAATAATCTGTTTTACTTTTAATGGCAGCCATTTTATATTCATTAAGATCAAAATGCAGTTTTGCAGGCAAATTGCAAAGCTGTTCCACTCACAGCTTGAGAACCTGGAGGCCCTACAGCTTTTTATCTTGTTCATAAGCAAATATGCAGTTAATATCTTTTAATATGCTTTGATGCTTGGTACCTTATGGGTACATTGTACTGGAGGTTAGAGAACTGCATGTTTCTTTGGCAGTGCTAGCAACGAACTAAAGCACCAGTCCTTTTATTTCCATAATGGCAGAAGAAATGAGTCCTTTTTTTTCTCCATTTTTTTTCTTTCTTTCTTTTTTTTTTTTTTTTTTTTAATATGAGCTCTGCTCAAACAAATTGTAAAGCACCGTGTAGTATATGTTCAGGGTCTCATGGAAGGCACATTTTTTTCCCCTGCGTTCCATCTGTTGGTGGTTCTTATTATTTAAATTTATACGGCCACATTATTTAAATGTAAACAGCCAAATAAGATAGGATCAAATCATTGGCATCTGGGAACTGTGCTCTTATCCTCTTTGATTGTGAGGTTGTGTGCATTAATAATGGAGTTCTAAAGACTGTGATTCCACCTGATATACTGTATGACCTTAACAGTTGTGATTTTATCAGGGTTTCACTGTATGAGAAAATGAAGGTATTTTGCAGCTCATTTCTGGCAAGGTTAGTTTGCATTATCTCCTGTCCTGAGTAGTTCTGATTTGTGTGTGTATTTTAAACCTAATTTTTGTTCTTGATTGCCATGCTCCTGGTCGTGTTGCAATCCCTATTCCCTCAGTTTAGTTTTCAGTGAATGAACTTCGCTTGGACACTTTTTCTGGTTTTATGGTGTGCCTGGAGTGACACGGTGCCACCGCCAGTCCCATACACCTTGTCACTGGTGAGCCCAGTTCTGCTGCTGCCACTTTCCAATGTTGCCAAGAACGAGGCAGTGGGGAAGGTGCTTAGCTAAGCATCCTTTCTTTCATGCAGAAGTTTGCCATAAGCATTTTCTAAATTTTCCAGCTGTGGTACAACTGAACTACTCCTCTCTCTTTCTGTTGTTATCCAGCAGAAGGTGCAAGAGTGTCACGCCCTGTTTCCCTCTCCCAGCCAAGAAGATCCACCAAAGGTCACAGAACATTGTCAAGGCTGGTTCATTTAAGAAAATGGCCTCAGCCTCTTTGTGGAGCTAATTCCAGTTGTGCTGTTTAAGCAAAAACCCAGAAGGTGCATTAAGGCAGCTCCAGGAGGGCCGGATCTCCATCCCCTGTGCGCCTGTGTGTGCCCCACGGGCCTGTTCCAATATTGGATGACATGTTTACAAGTTCTAACATCTCACTCTGTGCAACTGCAGGGCTTCCTGGCCGGGCCGAGAGCTTGCAGGGCTGTGTGTCTGGCAGAGATGGGGGAATTCGATAACCTTCCCTCTCTGGGTCTTAGGGTGAGCCGAATGCGTCTGGCCTGCCAAGGCACAATTTAATGGGCTTCTGAAAACACTCAAAAGGCAGACAGAAATGTGTGGATGGGCAGGCAGCCAGGCTGACCTGGGGGATGGGGCCGGCTGATTTTAAGCAGGGTAAGGTCGTGAAGGAATGTTTGAGGACAAAGCAGGCTGGGGGAGTGCACTGAAAGCCTAATGTTTGACTGGAATGGATTTACGGAGCTTGAACCCGACTCTGTAACTTAAGAGCAAAAGCATTCCCACCTGTCCGGCTTTAAAGGGGAAATGGAAAATGTAAAGAATATATAATTAATTTCAATTACAAGCTTCACATATCTTTTGCTTGGATATATGCTATCTTTATTTCCTGCTACAAGTTTAAGATCCAGTGTAGGAACTGTATCTAAAACAGAAAACAGCTCACTCCTATAAATCTGCTTTTTTTTTTTTTTTTTCTTTCCTTTCTTTTTTATTTTTTGGCCATAAGTTTTTGAACACCTTTTAATGTTTGAGATTTTGACTTTGGTACTCTTTATAACAAGAATTTTGCTCACATAATCTGCTTAAAATGGAGCCTCTTCAATCTGATTTCTCCCATTAAGGAAGATTTTTTTGAGACCCAGAGAGAGCTTGCAGTAATGGAGGCATTAAAAGATAATGGCTTACATGCTGATTGGTATAATTTGGGAACAGAGTAATAGGAAAATATTGGGGGGAGGGAGAGAGGGGAGTTGTCCTTGCTAAATTAGCATAAAGGGGAGGAGTTCTCTTTCATTTCCATCTAAATGAGAAATCATTGCTCTTGAAGTTGATCACCTTTATTTTGATTTACTCTCTGCTACTTCTGGGTGAATTACAAATCTGAGGTAATTGAAACGTGCATGCATAGCAGGGTTAGCCAGAGAAGGGCCACGGGCAGGATTTGCATTTGAATTTGGCAAAAGGCACATAAAAGTGTACTGTAAATATATTTTTTTGTACTGAGCCTGCCTGCCATGGGACTGTTTCATGACAACTTAGAACTCTGGGTGAATTACTAAAGAGGTAAAAAGCCAACATCAGTGTGTTGATGGCAAGAATGGGACCTGTTTCCAGGGAACAATTTTGATTCAAGATGCTGCCCTTTGGGTTTGAATCAGCTTTGCATTATAGATCTGAATACTTAATTCTGAACATTACAGAGTTTGCTTTTAGAAAGGGATGCCTTGAAGTATGGCAGCCAGAAGTGGTATCTTGCAAA